>NC_047123.1:6703145-7003145 GCF_902500255.1 Thalassophryne amazonica | reverse complement strand
AAGGCGCTCCACATTGCAAGGCAAGGCCATACAATAATTATGAAACACAGTCTACGTCTAAAGCAACATAACCAAGGGATGGTCCAGGGTCACCCGATCCAGCCCTAACTATAAGCCTTAGCGAAAAGGAAAGTTTTAAGCCTAATCTTAAAAGTAGAGAGGGTATCTGTCTCCCTGATCTGAATTGGGAGCTGGTTCCACAGGAGAGGAGCCTGAAAGCTGAAGGCTCTGCCTCCCATTCTACTCTTACAAACCCTAGGAACTACAAGTAAGCCCGCAGTCTGAGAGCGAAGCGCTCTAATGGGGTAATATGGTACTACGAGGTCCCTAAGATAAGATGGGACCTGATTATTCAAAACCTTATAAGTAAGAAGAAGAATTTTAAATTCTATTCTAGCATTAACAGGAAGCCAATGAAGGGAGGCCAACACGGGTGAGATATGCTCTCTCCTGCTAGTCCCCGTCAGTACTCTAGCTGCAGCATTCTGAACCAACTGAAGGCTTTTTAGGGAACTTTTAGGACAACCTGATAATAATGAATTACAATAGTCCAGCCTAGAGGAAATAAATGCATGAATTAGTTTTTCAGCATCACTCTGAGACAAGACCTTTCTGATTTTAGAGATATTGCGTAAATGCAAAAAGGCAGTCCTACATATTTGTTTAATATGCGCTTTGAATGACATATCCTGATCAAAAATAACTCCAAGATTTCTCACAGTATTACTAGAGATCAGGGAAATGCCATCCAGAGTAACGATCTGGTTAGACACCATGCTTCTAAGATTTGTGGGGCCAAGTACAATAACTTCAGTTTTATCTGAGTTTAAAAGCAGGAAATTAGAGGTCATCCATGTCTTTATGTCTGTAAGACAATCCTGCAGTTTAGCTAATTGGTGTGTATCCTCTGGCTTCATGGATAGATAAAGCTGGGTATCATCTGCGTAACAATGAAAATTTAAGCAATACCGTCTAATAATACTGCCCAAGGGAAGCATGTATAAAGTGAATAAAATTGGTCCTAGCACAGAACCTTGTGGAACTCCATAATTAACTTTAGTCTGTGAAGAAGATTCCCCATTTACATGAGCAAACTGTAATCTATTAGACAAATATGATTCAAACCACCGCAGCGCAGTGCCTTTAATACCTATGACATGCTCTAATCTCTGTAATAAAATTTTATGGTCAACAGTATCAAAAGCAGCACTGAGGTCCAACAGAACAAGCACAGAGGTAAGTCCACTGTCCGAAGCCATAAGAAGATCATTTGTAACCTTCACTAATGCTGTTTCTGTACTATGATGAATTCTAAAACCTGACTGAAACTCTTCAAATAGACCATTCCTCTGCAGGTGATCAGTTAGCTGTTTTACAACTACCCTCTCAAGAATCTTTGAGAGAAAAGGAAGGTTGGAGATTGGCCTATAATTAGCTAAGATAGCTGGGTCAAGTGATGGCTTTTTAAGTAATGGTTTAATTACTGCCACCTTAAAGGCCTGTGGTACATAACCAACTAACAAAGATAGATTGATCATATTTAAGATTGAAGCATTAAATAATGGTAGGACTTCCTTGAGCAGCCTGGCAGGAATGGGGTCTAATAAGCATGTTGATGGTTTGGATGAAGTAACTAATGAAAATAACTCAGACAGAACAATCGGAGAGAAAGAGTCTAACCAAATACCGGCATCACTGAAAGCAGCCAAAGATAACGAAACATCTTTGGGATGGTTATGAGTAATTTTTTCTCTAATAGTCAAAATTTTGTTAGCAAAGAAAGTCATGAAGTCATTACTAGTTAAAGTTAATGGAATACTCAGCTCAATAGAGCTCTGACTCTTTGTCAGCCTGGCTACAGTGCTGAAAAGAAACCTGGGGTTGTTCTTATTTTCTTCAATTAGTGATGAGTAGAAAGATGTCCTAGCTTCACGAAGGGCTTTCTTATAGAGCAACAAACTCTTTTTCCAGGCTAAGTGAAGATCTTCTAAATTAGTGAGACGCCATTTCCTCTCCAACTTACGGGTTATCTGCTTTAAGCTACGAGTTTGTGAGTTATACCACGGAGTCAGACACTTCTGATTTAAAGCTCTCTTTTTCAGAGGAGCTACAGCATCCAAAGTTGTCTTCAATGAGGATGTAAAACTATTGACAAGATACTCTAACTCCCTTACAGAGTTTAGGTAGCTACTCTGCTCTGTGTTGGTATATGACATTAGAGAACATAAAGAAGGAATCATATCCTTAAACCTAGTTACAGCGCTTTCTGAAAGACTTCTAGTGTAATGAAACTTATTCCCCACTGCAGGGTAGTCCATCAGGGTAAATGTAAATGTTATTAAAAAATGATCAGACAAAAGGGAGTTTTCAGGGAATACTGTTAAGTCTTCTATTTCCATACCATAAGTCAGAACAAGATCTAAAATATGATTAAAGTGGTGGGTGGACTCATTTACTTTTTGAGCAAAGCCGATAGAGTCTAATAATAGATTAAATGCAGTGTTGAGGCTGTCATTCTCAGCATCTGTGTGTATGTTAAAACCGCCCACTATAATTATCTTATCTGAGCTAAGCACTAAGTCAGACAAAAGGTCTGAAAATTCACAGAGAAACTCACAGTAACGACCAGGTGGACGATAGATAATAACAAATAAAACTGGTTTTTGGGACTTCCAATTTGGATGGACAAGACTAAGAGACAAGCTTTCAAATGAATTAAAGCTCTGTCTAGGTTTTTGATTAATTAATAAGCTGGAATGGAAGATTGCTGCTAATCCTCCGCCCCGGCCCGTGCTACGAGCATTCTGACAGTTAGTGTGACTCGGGGGTGTTGACTCATTTAAACTAACATATTCATCCTGCTGTAACCAAGTTTCTGTTAGGCAGAATAAATCAATACGTTGATCAATTATTATATCATTTACCAACAGGGACTTAGAAGAAAGAGACCTAATGTTTAATAGACCACATTTAACTGTTTTAGTCTGTGGTGCAATTGAAGGTGCTATATTATTTTTTCTTTTTGAATTTTTATGCTTAAATAGATTTTTGCTAGTTATTGGTGGTCTGGGAGCAGGCACCGTCTCTACGGGGATGGGGTAATAGGGGGATGGCAGGGGGAGAGAAGCTGCAGAGAGGTGTATAAGACCACAGCTCTGCCTCCTGGTCCCAACGCTAGACAGTCAGTTTGGAGGATCCCAAAAAATTGGCCAGATTTCTAGAAATGAGAGCTGCTCCCTCTAAAGTGGGATGGATGCCGTCTCTCCTAACAAGACCAGGTTTTCCCCAGAAGATTTGCCAATTATCAATGAAGCCCACCTCATTTTTTGGACACCACTCAGACAGCCAGCAATTCAAGGAGAACATGCGGCTAAACATGTCACTCCCGGTCTGATTGGGGAGGGGCCCAGAGAAAACAACAGAGTCCGACATTGTTTTTGCAAAGTTACACACCGATTCAATGTTAATTTTAGTGACCTCCGATTGACGTAACCGAGTGTCATTACTGCCGACGTGAATTACAATCTTACCAAATTTACGCTTAGCCTTAGCCAGCAATTTCAAATGTCCTTCGATGTCGCCTGCTCTGGCCCCCGGAAGACAATTGACAATGGTTGCTGGTGTCGCTAACTTCACATTTCTCAAAACAGAGTCGCCAATAACCAGAGTTTGATCCTCGGCGAGTGTATCGTCGAGTGGGGAAAAACGGTTAGAGATGTGAACGGGTTGACGGTGTACACGGGGCTTCTGTTTAGGGCTACGCTTCCTCCTCACAGTCACCCAGTCAGCCTGCCTTCCCGACTGCACGGGGTCTGCCAGGGGGGAACTAACGGCGGCTAAGCTACCTTGGTCCGCACCGACTACAGGGGCCTGGCTAGCTGTAGAATTTTCCACGGTGCGGAGCCGAGCCTCCAATTCGCCCAGCCTGGCCTCCAAAGTTACGAATAAGCTGCACTTATTACAAGTACCGTTACTGCTAAAAGAGGCCGAGGAATAACTAAACATTTCACACCCAGAGCAGAAAAGTACGGGAGAGACAGGAGAAGCCGCCATGCTAAAACGGCTAAGAGCTAGTAGCTACGCTAAGCTAGCGGATTCCCAAACAGGGAATCCGACACTAGACAGGCTGTGGAGCAGCACAGGTAACGCACGACAACAGTGCTAAAAAATAAAATAAAATAAAAATAAAAATCCACTGGACAGGCTGTGGAGCAGCACAGGCAACGCACGACAACAGTGCTAAAACAAAATAAAAATCCACTAGACAGGCTGTGGAGCAGCACAGGTAACGCACAACAACAGTGCTAAATCAGAATCCACTGGACAGGCTGTGGAGCAGCACAGGTAACGCATGACAACAGTGCTAAAAAATAAAATAAAAATAAAAATCCACTGGACAGGCTGTGGAGCAGCACAGGCAACGCACGACAACAGTGCTAAAACAAAATAAAAATCCACTGGACAGGCTGTGGAGCAGCACAGGTAACGCACAACAACAGTGCTAAATCAGAATCCACTGGACAGGCTGTGGAGCAGCACAGGTAACGCACGACAACAGTGCTAAAACAAAATAAAAATCCACTGGACAGGCTGTGGAGCAGCACAGGTAACGCACGACAACAGTGCTAAATCAAAATCCACTGGACAGGCTGTGGAGCAGCACAGGTAACGCACGACAACAGTGCTAAAACAAAATAAAAATCCACTGGACAGGCTGTGGAGCAGCACAGGTAACGCACGACAACAGTGCTAAATCAAAATCCACTGGACAGGCTGTGGAGCAGCACAGGTAACGCACGACAACAGTGCTAAAACAAAATAAAAATCCACTAGACAGGCTGTGGAGCAGCACAGGTAACGCACAACAACAGTGCTAAAAAATAAAATAAAAATAAAAATCCACTGGACAGGCTGTGGAGCAGCACAGGCAACGCACGGCAACAGTGCTAAAACAAAATAAAAATCCACTAGACAGGCTGTGGAGCAGCACAGGCAACGCACGACAACAGCGCTAAACAAAAATCCACTGGACAGGCTGTGGAGCAGCACAGGCAACGCACGATAAATAAATGTTATCCATTCTTTGTGCTCAAACGCCAAAGCAGGGGCGAATCCAGATGGAATGGGGGCGTGGGGCAAGGATGTGCCCCCCTCCCCCACAACACCCCTGGATTAAAGGTCCAGTTTTGAAGCCATTTTTTTTACTACAACTACTAATACTACTTAAATTAATAATAATTTTGACAAGTAAAATGTTTATAGAGAATTTAAATGTTAGAAAAATGTTAGAATTTAATATTTACATTTATAAACAATGTAGGTTAGAAATTGCAAGTTCAGCTGTTACAGTGCTGTCAACAGTTAAATATGAGGTCAAGAAAGATTATTTTACTTTTTATAAAACAAGTATTTATTTTCATTGAAGTCAAGAAAGGGTGACTATAAAGTGAGTTTTGGCAAAACAGGTATCATTGTCATGTTGAGGTGGCAGAGGGTTGTTGTTGGCAGCTGGGGAAAGTAACTAAAAAAGTAACTAGTATTCTAACTTGGTTACTTTTACAATTGAGTAATCAGTAAAGTAACTAAGTTACTTTTTCAAGGAGTAATCAGTAATCAGTAATTGGATTACTTTTTCAAAGTAACTGTGGCAACACTGTTCCTGAATATAATATTGTGTATGAGGTTTTTATGCCCTCGTTCAGTGAAGCTGTCTTGATGGTGTATTGGGGGAAGCAAAAGGAAGGTTCCTTTTGAAAATACCCATCATCCATTATCCAATATGGCCGCCACAGATGACATCTTGATTTTTATGGATAGATAGAGACTTTGTTGGCCATTTGTACTTGCACTAGGCATGTGGAGATTAATTGAAACCAGTCGGTATCTAGATACAAACGTGCATGAGGTGAGCGCATCAATTCATTCAGTGTGTATCGATTCATTTAACGGGGTTGAATCGTGATGTATTGATTCCCCCCCTCCCCGATGCACAATGAATGCACCACGGACGGAAGGCAGGAAGCACATTTCTACCACAACAAACATAATGACATCAATAGCCTTTTTATTTAATGATTTTCTTATCGGTGCTTCAGTTTGGGACACCAGAGTGGCCGTTGTTATAGATGGTGAAATAATCATTTCTCTACATTGATTGCAGACTGCAGCGGGTCTGCTTGAAGCAACGAAGCAGCGCTTCGACACGCTGTTTGCTGGTTCTCTGCTTCACTTCCAGCAGCAGGTCTGCAATGTCTTCATTAACCCTCTCAAAGCCATTTAAAGGTGTCAGTCGTGACTCGTGAGTCACCTTTGTGTGGATTAAAGTCACGAACTGGGATTCTTGTCCTGTTGCGGGCAAGAAACGAGAATCTTCCAACGTTCTACACTGGAGTTTTACGTGAATGGTTCTCTGGCGTGATCACCAGCCGCTGCCTAAACTGAAGTTGTCCATCAAGTAAAGGAAATAATAATAATAATAACTAGGACTGCAAGCAGTCATATACGGGCCCTCGTTCCGCGCGACCGCCTACCCAGGCCAGTGGGTGCCATTGTGACCACATGTGGGCATGTGCATGCAGGGGCAACCACTCATCACACAGTTAAAATTTTAAACAAATCACACAATGCATGAAGGAGTTATGACATGTTGATTGTTCATCCTCTAGGGGCGCTCAGTGTACAAACAGAGGGGCCGGGTGTCTTCAGGGGCCAACCGTCATCATACAAAGCATGAAGGAGTTATCATGATTTGATGTTCCATGGCAAAGGGTCAAAATGGCAGCACCATAGCGGCCACACCCTTCAACATAGAGAAAAGCTTTCGATAACTTTTGGTCAGTATCATCTTTGGATGCTGTCAAAGAAATTTGAAGTGCATTGGACAAAATCTGTAGGAGGAGTTCGTTCAAATACAACATGTGGAAATCACGCCAAAATGAGAAGGAAATTCAAAATGGCCGACTTCCTGTTTGGAGTAGACCCATGGTGCAAGAGACTTTTTTGTACGTCTATGCAAGTCACACGTGTACCAATTTTCATCTCCCTACTCCAAAAAAAACCCCTATGTGGAAGGGTTTTTGAAAGTTTCAAGGGGGCGCTATTGAGGCATTTTGCCCCGCCCATGGGCGACGCCCCTATGAATTGTAAAAGGTTGTCGTGCTCGACCTGTGTCAATTTTCATGATGATGTGACAAAATTAAAGCCGTCAAAAGGAACAACGTAATTTCATGGCGAATGGTCAATATTCGGCACGCCGCCACACGGACGCCGTTACTCGTAACTTCACAGCGTTCATCGCTTACGTTCACCAATTTGTTGTGCATGTTTTAGAAGTGGAATGAAGTTGATTGGGTTAAGTATGTGACATCAGGACCTCTTAAAGTAAAAATAGGACATTTCCCGCCACTACCGGGGGGCGCTATGGCGCAGGTGGGAACTTAAGATATGTAAACGTTCAGGGCGGAGCCCTCATCATGTCCAGCACGTTTGAAGGATCTACGATAAAGTATGTGGGCGTGACAGCCGTTCGAAGTGAAATGGCGTGCTCCGAAAAGCTCGTCAAAGTTTGACGACCCCTAGCAGCCACGCCTTTTGACTTAATTAGAATCTTTTGATATCTTTTGATCACCATTGTGTTGTGATGATTTTGACCAAATTTGAAGACAATCGGATGAAATCCCTAGGACGAGTTTGTTCAAATGTAAGTAGTGGAAATGGCCAAAAATGGCAAAAATTTGCTCAAAATCGAAACTTAAAATCAAAATGGCCGACTTCCTGTCGATATTTCACCATGACAGTAAGAGACTTTTTCGTGCGTCCTGGCATGGTAAATATGTGTACCGAATTTCGTGAGGCTACGATGAAAAAAGCCCAATGAGGAGGGGTTTTTGAAAATTTCTAGGGGGCGCTATTTCGCGATTTTTCTGCGACCATGTGCGACGCCCCCAAAATATCGAATTTCGGATCCGGCCGGACGACTTTGGAAAGTTTGGTGAGTTTTTGAGCATGGGAAGAGGCCGAAATTTCGATTTCAAGAGTGAGAATAATAATAATAATAATAAACAGCACAATTACAATAGGGTCCTCGTAGGACGTTGCCTACTCGGGCCCTAATAATGTTCTCTGTTTTGTGGGACTAAATGCACAGCTCCAAAGAGCTGCTCAGATTTCAGTCTGAATTAATCATTTCAGAGCGAATCGCTGTTTTAAATCAAATGACACCTCTTTCCAAACATTCTAATACAAACAATAACCTACAAATGACCAAACCCGTTTCCCCCCCCCAAAATGACACTTCCTCCTTTTTTTTATCCTGACGCGCAGCCAGCTGCAAGAACTCAGCTCAGAGGCTATGGAGCTACATTTGTGTCATTAATATCTGAAAGGAAATGCTTTTGACAAAAACCTCAGACTTTGTTCATTTCTATTTCTGTCTAGAGATGTAGGATCCATCATGTACATCAAGGATCCAGTGACTAATTTCAGATTTATTCACTCAATAAAATGTTGTTGACATAGAAAACCTGTAAAGCCTACTTTTAGTACACAGAAAATTCACAAGCGGTATTGATAAAGGAATTGATAAAGAATCGGATCGATAAGTGGAATCGATAATGGCGTCAGTATTGATAAAATGTTATCAATACCCATCATTAATCATATTGCATTGTGAGAAATTGAATCGCCATCAAATACATATCAGATCGCATCGAATCGGGAACAGGGACGAATCGTATCATCAGTATTGTTATGTATCATATCACTGGTAGTGTACTGAGGTGCGTATCAAATCATTGTCAGTAATGAGATTCACATGCCAAACTCACATGCAACATTTGGGTACATTGGAACTAAAGTACTTGTTTAAAGTTTTATTTTAGTACTTGACTGTCTCCGTTTGGTAATAGTGGCAACTTGTGATTCATTTCGGCACATCTGATCCAAGTTTCTGTTTGAATGTGTGATCACTGAAGTGTTTCGTTGTCTTCTGGAAAACGTGTGCTGTTGAGTATCTCAGTACAACCCTGTAGTGTGTGGAAAACTGGAACATGGTTTCATTTGTGTTTCTCAGTTTAATAGAGCTGGAAAGAACAACACAAGGATTCACTTTGTTTTCAGACACATCAGTCTTCTAAATAATTGCATGTTTGGCGTTTCGAGGCAGTAAAACACAACAAAATGAAATAAAAATGATTAAAATCTTCTTTCTGTTTAGCAAATGGTAATGGCTAAATTCACAAGGGTACATAATTGTGAACATTATCATTTATTGACGGTAGCTTGTGATCTACTAAAAACACGATTGAAGCCACAATTTACATAGATTATATTAACTGGCAGATTGCAAAGCTCAAAGAAGTATGTTGTCATATTGAAAGTTTCGCTCTGAAGCCTGTTATTTCCTGTGTGTAAATGTCAAGATGGTCTTTACTGGTGTGTGTATGTACACACATACTCACACCACCGCATACACACTTGGACGTAGCACACAGGCCGTTAGATAAGGCTTTACTGGGGCTATCAGATAAGAGAGCACTGATCCGATCCTGTTAGAATTTATTATGGTTAACAACAGAACAACAAATCTGACCTCACATGAACAGGATGCTAAATGTGTAATTTTTCTGGGGTGGTGGGGGGGGGGGTGTAGGTGGTTTACCACTATCATCAGAACATTTACTCATGAGGTGTTAAGGCCTAAACCTTAATGTCGAGATGTTGGAGTTCACCACTTCATCCTTTCTCTTGGGGGACAGTCGGGCATCATGTTACGTAACTCAGACAAATAAGTTTATAAAGTCAAGTTTTGTGAATAGATGCATAATTTCTATGAACAAGCGTAAGGTTTCCTGCTAAAAATAACAAGAGCGTCACAGGGTAGGGTTTTTTTTAACTAAGTTCTGTGTTTTCATCTGAGGAAACCAGATAATATCACTGTCTTAAGATGATATTTGTTGAGGCACGAAACATACAGTCAAAATGTTTAGGTTTGCAGTACCTAGAAAATACCTACTCCACCTTTTCCTGCCAAACAGTGCTGACGCTCCAAAAGGAAGCACTGCTCTTTCCTCACCATAGATTGTACATAAACAAGCCTGTGGGCAGACTTATGATGACTAAATGGTGACAAGGAGCCCAAGTCACCAGTACCAAAGAGGGCAAACGTTTCCAGAGCAGCAGTGAACAAAAACAAAAAAAAAATACATGGTCGCCTTGAGTATTGTGCTAGCTTTTTACTTCCACCAACAAAGTTGGAGGAGGTTATGTGTTTGTTTGCCTGTCTGTGAACAGCCTGGAGCCAACAGTCTTTCATATATCGTTATGAAATTTTTACTGAAGTTTCATATTCTGATAGGCAAGAACTGATTACATTTTCAAGGTCAAAGTCAGGAAAAATCTTGGGAAATTGGAAAAATCCCTATCGTTAACATTGAACAGATTTTCAGAAAAAAAAGATGTCAAAAAAGCTAACATTTCTTTCATATTTGAGAGTGTTATGTAGGGTGATGTCCTTATATATATCTTAAACAAATATGCCTCTATCACTCTCATATTTTAATGTGAGGTGCAGACTGACATTCACTATTGCCTGACAAAGTTTGATCCGGTCGCTCTCATTTTTCTGTTATGGATTTACCTACACCACCAAAATTGGATGGAAGTTCCAATTTTATACCTGTTTGCCTTCCAGTTGTCAGTCAGAATCCAAGTGCCAAAAAGCAATGACAAATTGTGCATAGCCGAGATAACCAATGTTCTGTGAAAATGATCGGAAAAAGAATTCAGAAAATGAAAAAATGGGGGGGAAAAAACCTGACAACAGCACAAAAAACTTTGATTCCAGTGGATGAACAAAATACATACTCCGGGCATTTCATTACATCTAATTTAGCTAATGAAAAGGCACTTCTAGCAGGACTTTGATCTTTAACATTTCTTCCAAGGTAAAATTTTGTGGAATTGGAAACTATTGTTGACAGAGGTTTGCGCTTTCTGAGCATAGTGCTCTAGTTGTATTCTTCGGTCATGTTGGATGAGTTTCTGCATTGATGCAATGGCAATACATACTAGGGAAAGGGTGTCCACCCTCAGGCTTATTATGCACCCCCCCCCAATACACACACACACAAACCAACATTTGTGCACTATACAGTAGTGTTCAGAATAATAGTAGTGCTATGTGACTAAAAAGATTAATCCAGGTTTTGAGTATATTTCTTATTGTTACATGGGAAACAAGGTACCAGTAGATTCAGTAGATTCTCACAAATCCAACAAGACCAAGCATTCATGATATGCACACTCTTAAGGCTATGAAATTGGGCTATTAGCAAAAAAAAAAGTAGAAAAGGGGGTCTTCACAATAATAGTAGCATCTGCTGTTGACGCTACAGACTCAAAACTATTATGTTCAAACTGCTTTTTTAGCAATCCTGTGAATCACTAAACTAGTATTTAGTTGTATAACCACAGTTTTTCATGATTTCTTCACATCTGCGAGGCATTAATTTTGTTGGTTTGGAAGATTTTGCTCATTTACTAGTGTGCTTGGGGTCATTGTCTTGTTGTAACACCCATTTCAAGGGCATGTCCTCTTCAGCATAAGGCAACATGGCCTCTTCAAGTATTTTGACATGTCCAAACTGATCCATGATACCTGGTATGTGATATATAGGCCCAACACCATAGTAGGAGAAACATGCCCATATCATGATGCTTGCACCACCATGCTTTACTGTCTTCACTGTGAACTGTGGCTTGAATTCAGAGTTTTAGGGGTCGTCTCACAAACTGTCTGCGGCCCTTGGACCCAAAAAGAACAATTTTACTCTCATCAGTCCACAAAATATTCCTCCATTTCTCTTTAGGCCAGTTGATGTGTTCTTTGGCAAATTGTAACCTCTTCTGCACGTCTTTTATTTAACAGAGGGACTTTGCGGGGGATTCTTGCAAATAAATTAGCTTCACACAGGCGTCTTCTAACTGTCACAGCACTTACAGGTAAATCCAGACTGTCTTTGATCATCCTGGAGCTGATCAATGGGTGAGTCTTTGCCATTCTGGTTATTCTTCTATCCATTTTAATGGTTGTTTTCCATTTTCTTCCACACGTCTCTGGTTTTGTTTGTCCATTTTAAAGCAGTGGAGATCATTGAAGATGAACAGCCTATAATTTTTTGCACCTGTGTATAAGTTTTCCCCTCTCCAATCAACTTTTTAATCAAACTACGCTGTTCTTCTGAACAATGTCTTGAACGTCCCATTTTCCTCAGGCTTTCAAAGAGAAAAGCATGTTCAACAGGTGCTGTCTTCATCCTTAAATAGGGGACACCTGATTCACACCTGTTTGTTCCACAAAACTGACGAACTCACTGACTGAATGCCACACTACTATTATTGTGAACACCCCCTTTTCTACTTTTTTTTACTAATAGCCCAATTTCATAGCCTTAAGAGTGTGCATATCATGAATGCTTGGTCTTGTTGGATTTGTGAGAATGTACTGAATCTACTGGTACCTTGTTTCCCATGTAACAATAAGAAATGTACTCAAAACCTGGATTAATCTTTTTAGTCACATGGCACTACTATTATTCTGAACACTACTGTATATGGATTGGTCTGTCTCTGTTCATGTGTTTTGCGAGCGAAACTGGTCAATCTCAATGAAACATCACATAATAGTAGCATATCGTGTGAAGGATGCATCACACTGCATGATATTGACTTCATAAGTCCAAGTTCTCCAAAATAGTTATTTGGATTTCAGTGAAATTTTGCACAGTGGTAGCACACCATGTGCAGATTCCTATGAAGGAAAATCATTCTGGTCTGACATCATTAAGGGGAGACGATTGGACTTTTGTTGCCGTTGTTGTTTTAAATGTATAATATTTGTCAATTACATCTACAGTGGTTGACCAGTTGGCAATTTGGGCGAAAGATATTCAAGCAACTAGTATGGCAGAGTGAGGGCATCATTTCATGAGCTTCACAGATCTCTAGTTTTCATACATACGCTGCAATATACATATTGCATACTACACTCTGTCTGTCACACAGTGAGGACATTCATAAGACAAAAATAGAATAGAAGGCTTTTTATTGTCATTATACACAAGGTACAACAAAATTAAAAGACAACTCCCGTAGTGTAAAGGTGTAAAAAAGTAATATAAAAAGACAAATAAGAACATCTACATGTATTTGCAAAGGAGCCAGTAGGTGTATATAAGTTAGCCAATCGTAGAATAAATGTATTGCACTGTTAATAAGTATATTACTTAAGGTAGAGACACTGTGGGTATGTGAGAAATATAAACAATATAAATCAATCAATCAATTTTATTTATATAGCGCCAAATCACAACAAACAGTTGCCCCAAGGCGCTTTATGTTGTAAGGCAAGGCCATACAATAATTACGTAAAAACCCCAACAGTCAAAACGACCCCCTGTGAGCAAGCACTTGGCGACAGTGGGAAGGAAAAACTCCCTTTTAACAGGAAGAAACCTCCAGCAGAACCAGGCTCAGGGAGGGGCAGTCTTCTGCTGGGACTGGTTGGGGCTGAGGGAGAGAACCAGGAAAAATACATGCTGTGGAGGGGAGCAGAGATCAATCACTAATGATTAAATGCAGAGTGGTGCATACAGAGCAAAAAGAGAAAGAAACACTCAGTGCATCATGGGAACCCCCCAGCAGTCTAAGTCTATAGCAGCATAACTAAGGGATGGTTCAGGGTCACCTGATCCAGCCCTAACTATAAGCTTTAGCAAAAAGGAAAGTTTTAAGCCTAATCTTAAAAGTAGAGAGGGTGTCTGTCTCCCTGATCTGAATTGGGAGCTGTTTCCACAGGAGAGGAGCCTGAAAGCTGAAGGCTCTGCCTCCCATTCTACTCTTACAAACCCTAGGAACTACAAGTAAGCCTGCAGTCTGAGAGCGAAGCGCTCTATTGGGGTGATATGGTACTATGAGGTCCCTAAGATAAGATGGGACCTGATTATTCAAAACCTTATAAGTAAGAAGAAGAATTTTAAATTCTATTCTAGAATTAACAGGAAGCCAATGAAGAGAGGCCAATATGGGTGAGATATGCTCTCTCCTTCTAGTCCCCGTTAGTACTCTAGCTGCAGCATTTTGAATTAACTGAAGGCTTTTCAGGGAACTTTTAGGACAACCTGATAATAATGAATTACAGTAGTCCAGCCTAGAGGAAATAAATGCATGAATTAGTTTTTCAGCATCACTCTGAGACAAGACCTTTCTAATTTTAGAGATATTGCATAAATGCAGAAAAGCAGTCCTACATATTTGTTTAATATGTGCTTTGAATGACATATCCTGATCAAAAATGACTCCAAGATTTCTCACAGTATTATTAGAGGTCAGGGTAATGCCATCCAGAGTAAGGATCTGGTTAGACACCATGTTTCTAAGATTTGTGGGGCCAAGTACAATAACTTCAGTTTTATCTGAGTTTAAAAGCAGGAAATTAGAGGTCATCCATGTCTTTATGTCTGTAAGACAATCCTGCAGTTTAGCTAATTGGTGTGTGTCCTCTGGCTTCATGGATAGATAAAGCTGGGTATCATCATAATACTGCCTAAGGGAAGCATGTATAAAGTGAATAAAATTGGTCCTAGCACAGAACCTTGTGGAACTCCATAATTAACCTTAGTCTGTGAAGAAGATTCCCCATTTACATGAACAAATTGTAATCTATTAGATAAATATGATTATAATAAAATAAAAATAAAATAAAATTTTATGGTCAACAGTATCAAAAGCAGCACTGAGGTCTAACAGAACAAGCACAGAGATGAGTCCACTGTCTGAGGCCATAAGAAGATCATTTGTAACCTTCACTAATGCTGTTTCTGTACTATGATGAATTCTAAAACCTGACTGAAACTCTTCAAATAGACCATTCCTCTGCAGATGATCAGTTAGCTGTTTTACAACTACCCTTTCAAGAATTTTTGAGAGAAAAGGAAGGTTGGAGATTGGCCTATAATTAGCTAAGATAGCTGGGTCAAGTGATGGCTTTTTAAGTAATGGTTTACTTTACTGCCACCTTAAAAGCCTGTGGTACATAGCCAACTAATAAAGATAGATTGATCATATTTAAAATCGAAGCATTAAATAATGGTAGGGCTTCCTTGAGCAGCCTGGTAGGAATGGGATCTAATAGACATGTTGATGGTTTGGATGAAGTAACTAATGAAAATAACTCAGACAGAACAATCTGAGAGAAAGAGTCTAACCAAATACCGGCATCACTGAAAGCAGCCAAAGATAACGATACGTCTTTGGGATGGTTGAGTAATTTTTTCTCTAATAGTTAAAATTTTATTAGCAAAGAAAGTCATGAAGTCATTACTAGTTAAAGTTAAAGGAATACTCACTCAATAGAGCTCTGACTCTTTGTCAGCCTGGCTACAGTGCTGAAAAGAAACCTGGGGTTGTTCTTATTTTCTTCAATTAGTGATGAGTAGTAAGATGTCCTAGCTTTACAGAGGGCTTTTTTATAGAGCAACAGACTCTTTTTCCAGGTTAAGTGAAGATCTTCTAAATTAGTGAGACGCCATTTCCTCTCCAACTTACGGGTTATCTGCTTTAAGCTGCGAGTTTGTGAGTTATACCACGGAGTCAGGCACTTCTGATTTAAAGCTCTCTTTTTCAGAGGAGCTACAGCATCCAAAGTTGTCTTCAATGAGGATGGAAAACTATTGACGAGATACTCTATCTCACTTACAGAGTTTAGGTAGTTTAGGAGTTTAGGTAGCTACTCTCTCTACTGTGTTGGTATATGGCATTAGAGAACATAAAGAAGGCATCATATCCTTAAACCTAGTTAAAGCGCGTTCTGAAAGACTTCTAGTGTAATGAAACTTATTCCCCACTGCTAAGGAAGTTATTATGAGTAACATACTATACATGAACTATGTATCCAAAAATATAGAATATAGTATATAGAATATAGCATAATATATAAAATATAGTATAGTATATAGAATATGGTGTAGCATAACATAACATATAATTAAAACATATAATATAATAATGTTACTGCTTACCTTTTCTTTTATTGTGTTTTTATTTGAAATGATAAAATTAGTCAACTCAAGCAAAGGCTGCAGAATTGAATACAAGCCAAGCCATTTGTTTTATTTTACATAGAAATAAAGTTGTAACTTACCCACAAGAGCCATGTGTGTTATGTTTGTGTAGGCATGATGTTATCTCTTGAGCCATATGTGCAGCAGCTATATAGCAAAGAAACAAGGAGGTTGTACCATTGACTGTATACAAGGTTTCACACAACAGTGTGGAGTCAACTTTCGCATTTGTCCAAATGCAGTGTGACTTTCAAGAAGCTGTATTGATGTGTGTGTGTGTGTGTTTGTTCAGATCCTGTCTCCTTTGGGTCGTATCAGCGAGGCCCTTGGTGACCTGTCTAAAGCCATCCATCTGCAACCCTCAGCTCGCCTGTACAGACACAGGGGGACTCTGCTTTTCATCTCAGAGGTTTGTTGTCACAAGTGTGCAGTGCCTGGATACAATACTGACCCCTTCAGGTTGTAATTGAGTTTTGTTGACATCAGAATTTTTATTTTGTTTAAAATGTATTTTAATTTAGGCTTTTTAAAGCAAATTTTTTTTAAATGGGGCTTTCACTGTCAAAGTATAGATAAATGTCTGAGTTATGTTTCAGTTTATTTGCCATTTGCAGTAAAACTACATTGGAAAAAAACGTTGCAAGAGCTTAGTGTGCATAAACATACATTTTAAAAACATGGACACAAAGACATAATAAATGAATAAATAGATAACACTTGCCACAATAAAAGCAATAAGAGCAATAAGAGATAATAAAAAATAGTAAAGTGCTTGTCAGTCAGTGTGCACAGTTCAAAGCCATCATAGCTTGTGGAAAGAAGCTGTTTACATGGCGAGACATGGTGCATTTAATAGAACGATAGTGTTTCCCAGAAGGAAGAAGCTCAAATAGTTCTTAGCAGGATGGGTGGGGTCATTAATGATCAGTAATGCCCGCGAAAGAAGCCTGCCTTTAAAAATGTCCTCCAGGGCTGGCAGCTCACAGCCTATTACCCTGCGAGCAGAACGCACCACTCTGTTTAAAACTATTTTTTCTTTACATGTAAGATTTCCAAACCACACAGAGATACAGTTTATAAGGAGACTTTCAACAGCACAGTTATAAAAATTTAAAAGAATGTGCTTATTTAGAGTAAACTCCTTAAGTTTACGTAGAAAATAGAGCCGCTGTCTGGACTTTTTGGCAATAGTTTGAGTGTTAGCATGCCAGCTCAAATCATTAGAAAGGGTCACACCAAGAAATTTCACACTGTCAACCCTCTGTACCTCTGTGTTGTTAATAATAATAATAGGCAAGTGAACATTGCTTTTCCCAAAGTCAATAATCAGTTCATTTGTTTTGGAAGTGTTAAGAACTAAATGATTTTGTTCACTCCACTGGACTACATACTGAACCTCTGACCGATAGAGTCATCACCATCTGAATTAACAAGACCAATAATAGTAGTATCATCTGCATATTTGATGATCATATTATTGGAAAAAGACGCAACACAATCATATGTGTACAAAGTGTAGAGCAGAGGACTTAGAATACATCCTTGCGGAGAACCTGTATTCACAAGAAGTACATGTGAAAAACAGTTGTTAATTTTAATCCTCTGTGGTCTACCAGTTAAAAAGTTTAAAATCACTTGCAAATGGCATCACATAAGCCAAGAGTTTTCAATTTGTGAATGAGCTGCACTGGAACAAGAGAATTAAAAGCAGAGCTGTAGTCTATAAAAAGCAATACGACATAGATTTTCCTTTATCCAAGTGCTTATTCACAGAGTTCAGCGTGAAGGAGATGGCATCTTCGACACTCCTGTTGCGGCTGTAGCAATTGGAGCGGGGTCCACAGACACTGGTATTTGATTTTAATATAGTCCAACACCAGACGCTCAAAAGTCTTCATTAAAACAGAGGTTAAGGCCACAGGCCGATAGCATTAAAACAGGTCACAGGCCATCTTCTAGGTACTGGTATTATGTCTGACTTTTTAAAAGATAAAGGGACAGTACAGTACCATAGTGACAAGTTAAAAAGGTCTGTTAAAACAGGAGCTAGTTTCTCTGCACACAGTTTGAGCACCCGGGGTGGGATTCTGTCCGGTCCAGGGGCCTTCCTCACCTTGGTCCTGGACAAAACCCTTTAGACTTCTTCAGAGTGATGGTAAGTCCACTCTTCTCAATGAAAAGACAACAGGCTCAGTGTTCCCAGTTTCAAATCTACAATAAAACTGATTAAGATCATTTGGCAATGAGGGACAAAGTCAGTAATGTTCGCTTCTTTAGGTTTCCTTGTGGTTGCAGCATTCAGTCCCTCCCACATTAGATGTGGGTCATCTGCATTGAGGTAACCTTCCATTTTGTCACCCCAGGAGCATTTTGCGGCTCTAATAGACTGCTCCAAAGAGTATCTGGCTTGCTTGCAAGCAGCATGGTCACCAGATTTAAAATCCCCAGCACGCTCCTTTAATTTTTGTCTCACATCAGCATTAATCCAAGGTTTCTGACTAGGATGATGTGTGATAACCCTCTGCGAGACACATATATCGATACAAAAATTAATATATCCAATAATAGCATTGCAGTATTCGTCCAGATCCTCTGACTGGAGGACAGACCAATCTGTCGCATCAAAGCAGCCTTGGAGTTGAACCTCACTGTCCCTGGTCCAACACTGTACAGTACGGGTTATTGGCTTCAGTTGTCTACTCCTCTGAATGTATGAAGGAAGCAGAAGAATGGAGGAGTGATCTGACTTGCCGAAGGGGGGTCTAAGTAGGGACTTATAAGCTGATTTAACATTACTGTAACAGTGGTCTAAAATATGTGCCCCCCTTGTGGGGAGTTTCACATGCTGATAATAGTTAGGTGAGACCGTTTTAAAATTACTTTTATTAAAGTCCCCAGCCACAATAATCACTGAGTTTGGGTGAGAGTTTTCATAAGTATGTATGATGTCACTCAATTTACTAAGAGCATCAGAAGTGTCAGCCCGTGGATGAATGTAGACAGCGCATAAAAACATTTCAGAAAACTCTCGGGGGAGATAAAAGGGGCGACATTTGATGACAAGGCACTCCAGGTTAGTTGTGCAAGTTTGATTCATTATAACAGTGTCCGTGCACCAGTGTTCATTAATAAAAAAACACACACCTTCCTCCTTTTGACTTCCCGGTGCGTTCTCTCACTCTGTCGAGCGGTAAATAGAGAAGCCCGGCGGCTGAATGGCAGAGTCTGGCACCTCACTGCAGAGCCATGTCTCCGACAGGCAGTACACGGAGCAATCTTTGGCCTCGCGCTGGGTCTGGATGCGGCTCAGCAGGTCATCCGTCTTGTTTGGCAGAGACTGGACGTTCGCCAAATAAATAGACGGCAGCAGGACTTTGCAGGGGCATCCGCAGAGTTTAACGAGCAGACCTCCTCGCTTTCCCCTGTGCTTACACTTACGATACGATACACTTTATTGTCCCTTCCAGGAAATTTGTCTTAGACTCCAAGAGCTGCACAAGTAAAAGTCAAACTGCCATGACATAATTACATAACTCATACAGAATTTACATAACTTAATACACACATCAATCATACATATTGCACAATCCCTAATACACATATCCAAATTACACATGCCCGTATTACACAGCGGTCTCCCATATAATTCATGCATATTGCACATATCCCTAAAAACACATACCCCTATTGCACAGCCACATCTCCCACATATGGTTATGGAAAATACTAAATGAATAAATACACATAAAATAACAATGCCACCATGTCATTAACGCACAATCCTACTACCTATCCCAGGAACCATATTTAAGACACTAATTGATGTGGGCACAAATGAGTTTTTAAAGCGATTCAGTTTGCACTGAGGGACTCTGTATCGCCCTACCAGACGGTAGGAGTTCATACTCAGGATAGAGGATGTTTGACTTCCTACGCGGATTGTTGTAGGTGTCCCCATCGTGGAGCTCAGTCGGCGGCGGTACACGGCGTTGGCTCCGCACCGGTCCCCTCGCTCTGCTCTCCGGCTCCCCTGACTTGACTCTTGCCCCTGTAGCCTCGCATGGGGCAAACATTAAAGTCAGCACACCTCAGTTCAGGGATTACATGGCATAGGCCACCAACTTTATCCCGATCTGAATAAGTAATTCACGATCATACGTGACAGTGGCAAGTGTTCCAAAAACGAATAAAAACAACATAAAACACATAGCACACAAGTGAGCTCTTGCTCTTGCGACGGCGCCTTCCTCGGCGCCATCTTGCCCTGACTTTATGTGCTACATAAAGTCCAAAAAGAAACACAAAATAAGAGATTGTGCAGTAAGTACTCAGCTCCTTCATGGCACAACTAAATCAGCAATCCACTATTGCAAAATGTATTTCATTTCATTTATTTTGACCACATTTTCACTTGAGAGTAATTTTTTTTACAAAGTATCTTGAATTTGTGCAATTTAGATTTGATGTCACCAAAAAATAAAACCTTTAAAAAAGCCCAAAAGGGGTAAGTAATTTCATAGGCATAGTCCCATGTTTCTATATGTTGAGTCTCTTGTACACCTTCCAACCAGGGATTATGTAGCCGCTATGGAGGACTTCCAGCAGTCTTTAGAACTGAAGAAAAAATCAGCCTATCGCCATGCTCTATAAGGCTTGACCTTCTTCCACAGAGGCATGCTAAAGGTACAGTACATTCGTTTACTGGCATTTGCAGTAATATAGCTTGGGGATTCTCAGCCTTTTTTACTTTAAGACAACTGTTACACAAAAGGCTATACCAGCACCGTAAAGAGGGCGCCAGTGGACCTCAGTCTGCAGTTCATCTCCACCTTAAAGACACTAACTACACGTTTGAGGACAAAGAAGTTAAAATCTTAGCCAGAGAGAAGAAATGGTTTGAGAGAGGGGTTAAGGAGGCATTTGTGAAACAGTTGAAACCCAGCCTTAACCGGGGAGGGGTTCTGAAACACGCTTTGTCCCTGTTTACAATGGGGTACTCAGGTCAAAGCAGTTTCAGTCTTTTTTTTTTCATGGTAATGAGTCATTCACATCATCAGGAGAGGCGTCAGTCCCATCGTTAGGAGGGACAGCTGCCCTGTCCTTAGGAGGGTGCTAACTAGAGCACAATAGGTGCTAATTAAAGCCATTGTTAGTCACTAGCCGATAGCAGTGTGCCTCTCTGTAGGAGGCGTATGGTTAGGTTTTAAAAACTCCAGCTTTTGTGGCTTCTGTTTGTTCTTCTCGACAAGGGTCAGACAGACGTCAGACTACCAGAGCCAAGAATTTTAGCTGAGAAAGCTTCTGCGATTTGAAGCGAAACGGTCTTCGCGTCAAGCAACCCAGTCCAGTTGAAGATTCAAGCTTCTGTACCTTAAGGCCCACCTACGGGTACTTTGTAAGGAATATTTAATTATTCAAATAAAAATAGAAGAGCTCTGCATAGCCTAACACATTCAGAATGGTCTTGGTGGCTTCTCTCATTAGTCTCCTCCTTGCACAGTCACTCAGTTTTTGAGAACTGACTGCTCTTTATTTACCATGGACTACTACTACTGCTTGAGGCCTCTAGAGGCAACACGTGTGATGTGTTCATTTATACTGTCTGCTGTAAACTGAAACTACAGTGGTTCCTTTTGCAATAACTACATGCGATCTGAAACTTCTGAGATACTGTATTTCATCTGAGCTGTTTCACTGGGCTTTTTATGAAAACCTAATACTTTTTTTCTTCTCCAGGAAGCCATTGAGATATTCAAAGAGGCACTAAGCTGAAGTCTGACTTCATAGATGCATATAAGAGCCTTGGACAGGCCTACAGGTACACTGTGAATAATCCTTTATAGAAGTTGAAGCACTGATGTTATCACATCGAGGCTAACATTGTATTCACTCTTGGCATTATACAAATATAGTAATGTGTTAAAGTATTTTCCTCCCTTCTGATGTCCTCAGTTTTTGTTTAACATAAAGTAAAAAAAAAAATTCAGGTATTTAAAAACAAAAAAAAACAAAACACAAAAAATCCCAATTTAAGTGGTCTATATTTTTTAATGGCCTCCCTATGAGCTCTCTGCCGCAGTGACTTCCATGCTGGCCAGAATGGCTCGGAGTAGTACCACCTCGTTGGCGATGCAGTCCTGCCATCTAATTCTCATAATACTGGAGCTTCTGTTGCTGGAAATGCTTCTTCACATCACGGCGACACTCCATCCACACTTCTGAACTGTACAAGAGGTGTGGAGAGAACAATGGCTCTGAAAGATCATGATCTTGGTTTGGAGAGTGAGGTCATGGTTCATGAAGACGCCTTCCGTAAACTGCATGCACCATTTGATCAGGTTCTTGATGTCCTTCTGACTGTGGCATTGCTAGAAAGAAATGCTGGCCCTTGTATGGGAAGGAATTTACAGTTTCAAACACAGTTTTGTGAATTTGGACATTGCTGGGGTTGGGAGGGTGGTTGATCTGTCAGTTGCTTGTACCAGGATTTTGTCTTGGAAATGTTGGTTTCAAGCCATAGCGGGTGTAAGTGTCATTAAAAACCCAGCATCTGACTGGCAGCGGCCACAGTGTGCTCAAGAGTACTATTAATCATCTGTGTACCGGAGTTGCCTTATCGTGCTTATTGTGGTGAAGGCTTCCACCCCTTCTGTAGCAGATCTCAACACCAGGACAGGTAGCTCTTGTATCATGGCTCTAAAGTACAGGGAAAACAGTGTAGGAGTAAGGACACAGCCCTGTTTCAGGCCTGCCATTATTGGGGAAGGGGGCCAAGAGGGTATTGTTGATGGTGACCGTGGCCAGACATGTCCTTGTGAAATGTCCTGATGAGGTCGATGAACTACTTTGAGCATCCAAAGCGTAGCAGGTAGCTCACATGGTAATCCTCGGGACACTGTCAATAGCTTTTTCAGGGTCCCAGAAAATGAACATAAGTGGTTATCCCGGGACCTTTCCTGGAGAAGACGGGCGCAGAAGATCATGTCTGTTCTTCCTTGTGATGGGCAGAAAAAACATTGGGATTCTGGGATGACTTCTTCAGCAACTGCCATCAGCCAGTCCTGTAGGATATTGGCAAATATCTTTCCTACATGCTAAGGAGGGACATCCCACAGATGGAGTGATCTCACTTCTTGAAGATGTGGATGATGGTTGCATCCTTGAGGTCATCCAAGAATATCCACTGCTCCCACATGAGTTGGATCAGCATGAAGTGACGGGTTCTCATGAGATACAATCTCCGGGGGCGCATTGTTGGGACCTGGTGCTTTCTACGTCTTCATGAGCATTCTCAAATTAATCGTGTAATGGTGAAGTCGACATACAGTACCGTACCAGATATTGAAGGATGTCTACTCTCTGGAAATGATCCTTCCACCTTTTGGAGGATATCCCGGTCATGCGTGAGTGGGGCAGATCCATCTTCAGACTGGAGTGTGTTTGTTCCAGATTGGATGGAATCATGAAGCTCCTTTGTCACTGTGTAGAAACGTTTGTTATCCCTGCAGTCTGTGGAGGCCTGTATCTTGCGTGCCTTTCCTTGCCACCAGGTGTTTTGCAGTTCCTTCACTTTGCACTGGCAAGTGGGCTTGACATCCAGTAGACTGCGCAGACGAGCATGTGTTGGCTTATTCTCTCAGGCAAGTCTGGCAGACCTCTTTTGGTCAAACTAGTCATGGTGGAAGCAATGAATGATTCCACCTGCATAATTTGAGGCGGGGGTCAGTTACCTTTTCACATGGGTGAAAATTTAAATTAGACTTTTCTTTTGCTTCAACAAATAGAAATGATTTAAAATCTATTTTTTTGTTGCTTGAGTTGCCTTTGTTTTATGGGGAATAAACAGAAGGAATCAGGATGAGGCCAATACATTTTCTCAGCACTTTCACGCTAACTTTATCTTGTCATTTTCTTCTTCTTAGAGAGCTTGGAGATTTTGAATCGGCAATGGAGAGCTTCCAAAAAGCCCTTATGCTAAACCAGAATCACATTCAGTCTCTCCAGCTTCGAGGCATGATGCTGTACCACCACGGCTCTCTACAAGAAGCCATTGGCAACTTTAAAGTAGGGGATTCTTCCTGGTTCATGTTAAATAACTTTCATGTGTTCCATATATTTGTTCTGTTATTTTATCTAAAATTGTCACCAATCCATGAGCTCACTAATCTGGTCTGCTTCAATATATGACCAGCCTACTAATTTTAATCACGAGCTCCATCCTTCTCATCTTTGGCCTTAATCTTTCTCTTTTCTGCCCTTTAGAGGTGCCTTCAGTTGGAGCCCTATAATGAGGTGTGTCAGTACATGAAGGGTTTAAGTCATGTGGCCATGGGACAGTTCTATGAAGGCATCAAAGCTCAAACTAAGGTCATGTTGAATGATCCTATGTTAGGGCAGAAAGCCAGCTCTGAGTACCTCAAAGTCAAATACCTCAGAGGTTAGTTTCCTTCTGTGTACACTCCCATATTGCTCGTGTTTGCGCACACGCACACATGTGGGGCATTAAAATTGGAAACATTCAAATGTGATTTTTCACAGGTAGAGTTGTTCTACTGTTTGCCTTTCATTAGAATCTGTGAACTCAGAATGTACTGGCTATACACCCCATGTGGCTGAGTGCCAGTCCCAAGCCCGGATAAATGAGCATAGAAGTGGCAAGGGTGTACACCTTAAATTTTGTCAAATCTCAGCCACATTGGATGCACAAGCCAGTGCATTCAGCATATCAGTCCCACTCACTCACTCACTCACTCATCTTCAGCCACTTACTCCAATTAAGGGTCTGGAGCCTATCCCAGCAGTCATAGGGCACGAGGCGGGGTGCATTTTGGACAGGACGCCAGTCTCGCGGGGCCACATCTAGACAAACAAACACATTCACACCCGCATGCACACCTATGGACAACTTAAAGTTTCTAGTCTACCTGACCTGCATGCCTTTGGATGTAGGAGGAAGCAAGAGCACCGAGAGAGATCCCATGCAAACACGGGGAGAACATGCCAACTCCACAGAGAAAGGCCACAGGTGGGAATAGATCCCATGACCTTCTTGCTTTGAGGCAACAATGCTAACCACTAATCCACCGTGCCACCTACATCATTCCCAACCCCTAATGAATATGGTTGTATCTGGAAGGATATCCAGCATAAATTTGCCAAACAAAACCTCCAGATAACAAATTGAATTTCCATATTAGGTCAGTCAAGGCCTGGATTAAGGATGATAGCCAATAGTGCAATTGTCCAACAGGCTACCAGCAGAAATAGTCCTACTGTTGGGTGAGGAAAACACTGAGAATGTGCCTGAGTGATTGTGGCTGTTTGCTAAAGGTCATTGTCCTGCTGAAATATGAACCATCACCCCAGTCTGAGGTCAAGAGCGCTCTGGAGCAGGTTTTCATCCAAGATGTCTCTGTACATTGCTGCATTCATCTTTCCCTCAATCCTGACTAGTCTCCCAATTCCTGCTGCTGAAAACATCCCCACAGCATGATGCTGTCACCACCATGCTTCACTGTAGGGATGGTGCCTGGTTTCCTCCAAACATGACACGAAAGAGTTCAGTCTTTGTCTCATCAGACCAGGGAATTTTGTTTCTCCTGGTCTGAGAGTCCTTCGGTCCTCCCTGCCTTCACTGCGCATACCTGCCAAATTCCAGGCGGGCTGCCATGTGTCTTTTACTAAGGAGTGGCTTCCATCTGGTCACTCTACCATACAGGCCTGATTGGTGGATTGCTGCAGAGATGTTGTCCTTCTGGAAGGAGCTTTGATAGAGGTTCTCTTCTGTCTGTCTAAAGCCCCTTTCATACCGGGCCAACTTCGAGTTGCGTCGTGCGGCGTCGTCATGACGCCGCATGTATGCAACCTCATGCCGAGACGATGTAGCTCAATACCAGAACACCGTGTCGGATGCAAAGGACGAAGTGAATCGGACGCCAAAAATTAAACATGTTTAATTTTATCCTGCGTCGAGCAGAGGACGCAGAAAGGAAGTGGTTTCAACACAAGTCAGGACACAGCAACGGTACTCGACGTGACCGGAAGCCACACCCTCACAATACAACATTACCTGACCAATTTATGATTCCTGCTATGTTCCATTGTTCGAGCAGTATAAATCATGCAGGTTGGTTTTTATACCGTGTACACAATGCAGTGAAACTACATGCACAAAAAGAGCACAGAAAAAAAAATGCTGATTGCAGCCTGACTGCTGCTTCAGCTCCTCGCTCTTAAATTATCTCACAGCTATATTTAAATAAAGTCCATAAAAGTCCTGCTCACAGACTGATTGCCAAAGACAGGACATGTCCACATCTAGTAAAAAGTCCGGACATCTGCAGTCCACTCACAGACGATTTGCTTGCACGTGCACATGTGAACAATTAAAAGAAAAACTGGCTGGCCGCAGGCAGTTCCTCACTCCCCCCTCAAACTCTCTCATCATTGTGTTAAATAAAGGACAAATAGGACATGAGTTAAGTCCTGCTCACAGACTGATTGCCAGAGACAGGACATGTCCATATCAAGTATAACTCCAAACATCTCCACATTTACTCATAGACAGTTCGTTCTCGCGCGCACGGTCAAAGAAAGAAAGCTCAACTATAGCAGAAATCAGAGCGCAGCCCTGCACAGCTTCTTCCATTTAAAAATAACGGAGGCCACTGTGCTCATTGGGACCTTCAAAGCAGAAATGTTTCTGTGCCCTTCCCCAGAATTGTACCTTGAGACAATCCTGTCTCGAGGTCTACAGACAATTCCTTTGACTTCATGCTTGGTTTGTGCTCTGACATGTTCTGTCAACTGTGGGACTTTATATGTAGACACGTGTGTGTCTTTCCAAATCATGTTCAGTTAACTGGATTTACCCCAGGTGGACTCCAGTTAAGCTGTAGAAACATTTCAAGGATGATGAGTGGAAACGGGAGGCACCTGAGCTCAATTTTGAGCTTCATGACAAAGACTGTGAATACTTATGTGCATGTGATTTCTCAGTTTTAATTTTTAATAAATTTGCAAAAATCTCACCTTTTCACATTGTCATTATGGGGTATTGTGTGTGGAATTTTGAGGGAAAATTAATTTCATCCATTTTGTAATAAGGCTGTAACATAACAAAATGTGGAAAAAGTGAAGTGCTGTGAATACTTTCTGGATGCACTGTACATCTCCTTGGCTTTTTTCCAATCGTTGGCGTCCTCATCACTCACGCACAATAGTGCCAGATTGTGTCCAGAGATGTGCACGTTCCCTCATGTCAAATTATTTTGAAGCACTCTGTTACTCAAGCAAATTAGAGTCTGGGTTCATGTGCTTGTGCTGCTTGTGCATTTACCACATCGTGAAACTGCCTTGGTTTCTGGATGACAACCATCCAGGCAGACAACCAATCCATACCCATTTCTCGTAAGTAACCACCTGCTTGCCACAGCCAGGTGATATGTGGGCGTCACCTTTGCTTTCTGCAGTCACTGAGTTCATCAAAACTGAGGCAGCTCATGCCCAGAAAAATGTGCCACATGGTCAAAATGTCATTAGAGTTTCAAGTGATAATCCTCATCTGAGTTATTATAAACATGCATAATTTTGCTATTCTTGCATATTGAGTAATAGAAGTATTTGATAGTTTTTACAGTTTATGCTTTTCTTGCATAATGATAGCCTGCTTTTCTGCCAGAGTACTCTCGCTATCTACATTCTCACCTGGACATTCCAGTGGCAGAGTACAATGTGGACCATGACTTGCCGGGAAACTTTAAGAATCACTGGGCTAAGAACTTGCCTTTTCTACTGGAGGACTATGAAGAACAGCCGGGCCTACAGCCACATATCAAGTAGGTGTGACGGTCCTACTTTAATTATAGCAATTACTATAAAGTACAAAAGATTATTTTACAATTTCAAGAGCGGCACAGTAGCAGCTGAAAAATAATGAATTCCTATTTAAAACTGTACAGTCCTCCACTTCAATACAGGTTAGACAGGATTTGGAAGTTTTATAAATGAGGACTTTATAATTTCCACAGCCATATTTGCAGAAATATTTGAGCTCACAGTGCGGTGACAGTTAAGGTATTTTGTGGCTTAAAGCTAACAGTAGAGATCTTTCTGCATCTTATTCCATCAGTGTTCAGGCAGATATTCATGTGTTCCTGTTAGCACAGTTAAAATTATTTTTATCCACAAATGTTTCAAAAATTAGCCACAATCCAGTCCATTAAAAGTTTCACTTTCAGATCACTTTGAAAGTTGATCTTGTATGTTCTCAATACTGTTGTAGGGATGTGCTGCCACAGAACTTTGACAGCTACAGCAGTGAGATTCAGAAACTGATCTGCACAGCTGACCATCTGGGTGCACTAATGCAATATGACACGCCAGGTTTCTTACCAAATAGGAGAATACACAGAGGTACGACTAATAAATAATCTACCTCATAAAGATGGTTAAAAGTGTAGTAATAATAATTGCCTGTAAATTTCAGCAATGGGCTTAGGAACCCTGGAGGTGATGCAGACCATGCACAGGACATGGAGCAACTCCAAAGTGCGGGTCAATGGCAAGACCCGGCAAATGCAGTGGAGAGACATGTTCGACATAGCTGTCAAATGGAGGAGGTGAGAAGAGTTTCCTCTACAGGAATGATTCTAGTCTCTTCAATGAGCATCCTGTTTAACCCTAATCACTTCACATGGGGTCCAAACGAATCCCAGGGGTAAATTCTATTGGCATATTTTGTGAACTCTTATATTTATTTAAGTGTAATTGTCACCTATAGTAGTGTTCAGAATAATAGTAGTGCTATGTGACTAAAAAGATTAATCCAGGTTTTGAGTATATTTCTTATTGTTACATGGGAAACAAGGTACCAGTAGATTCAGTAGATTCTCCCAAATCCAACAAGACTAAGCATTCATGATATGCACACTCTTAAGGCTATGAAATTGGGCTATTAGTAAAAAAAAGTAGGAAAGGGGGTGTTCACAATAATAGTAGTGTGGCATTCAGTCAGTGAGTTCGTCAATTTTGTGGAACAAACAGGTGTGAATCAGGTGTCCCCTATTTAAGGATGAAGACAGCACCTGTTGAACATGCTTTTCTCTTTGAAAGCCTGAGGAAAATGGGACTTTCAAGACATTGTTCAGAAGAGCAGCGTAGTTTGATTAAAAAGTTGATTGGAGAGGGGAAAACCTATATGCAGGTGCAAAAAATTATAAGCTGTTCATCTACAATGATCTCCAATGCTTTAAAATGGACAAAAAAACAGAGACGCGTGGAAGAAAATGGAAAACAACCATCAAAATGGATAGAATAACCAGAATGGCAAAGACTCACCCACTGATCAGCTCCAGGATGATCAAAGACAGTCTGGATTTACCTGTAAGTGGTGTGACAGTTAGAAGACCCTGTGTGAAGCTAATTTATTTGCAGGAATCCCCCGCAAAGTCCCTCTGTTAAATAAAGACGTGCAGAAGAGGTTACAATTTGCCAAAAACACATCAACTGGCCTGAAGAGAAATGGAGGAATATTTTGTGGACTGATGAAGTAAAATTGTTCTTTTGGGTCCAAGGGCCGCAGACAGTTTGTGACGACCCCCAAACTCTGAATTCAAGCCACAGTTCACAGTGAAGACAGTGAAGCATGGTGGTGCAAGCATCATGATATGGGCATGTTTCTCCTACTATGGTGTTGGACCTATATATCGCATACCAGGTATCATGGATCAGTTTGGATATGTCAAAATACTTGAAGAGGTCATGTTGCCTTATGCTGAAGAGGACATGCCCTTGAAATGGGTGTTTCGACAAGACAATGACCCCAAGCACACTAGTAAACCAGCAAAATCTTGGTTCCAAACCAACAAAATTAATGCCTCGCAGATGTGAAGAAATCATGAAAAACTGTGGTTATACAACTAAATACTAGTTTAGTGATTCACAGGATTGCTAAAAAAAGCAGTTTGAATATAATAGTTTTGAGTTTGTAGCGTCAACAGCAGATAGCCCAATTTCATAGCCTTAAGAGTGTACATATCATGAATGCTTGGTCTTGTTGGATTTGTGAGAATCTACTGAATCTGCTGGTACCTTGTTTCCCATGTAACAATAAGAAATATACTCAAAACCTGGATTAATATTTTTAGTCACATAGCACTACTATTATTCTGAACACTACTGTATATAGTTTCTTACGTTTCACTTCTTGTGATCCCATTTGATTCAGTACTCTGGGCTTCATAATCATTTTTCTTATGGAATCTGCTTGGACCCGTTTGATATTATGACGCCTGGTTGGACTCGAGAAAAATTTAGAGCTTGGCGTTAGTTTTTATTAATAACTACTGTTAGAGCAGTTTAATCATAATATTTGCATCAGAACACCTGCAGGGATTTGGGATTATTGAGGGTTTTTTTTGTTATTAATTATTTTATTGTATTGAAAAGACATGTTCAAAAAAGAGAGAAAAATTTGGGAAGAAATGGAAGTACAGCAAAGTTTAAAATACACAATCTGTTGTAGTTGCACAAAATGGCCAAAAGAGGTCTGTAGTGTCTGAATTTCAGGCCAAGTCTTAGCTCTGCTGTTTCTGGGCAGTTCTGGATGAAAGTTAAGCCCAGAAAAGCACCATATTTATCTTTATTTATTTATTTACCATCATTTGTCGTGTGAAATGGATGGCTGGTACCCAGTTACATCTCAGTGAACTGAAGCAGGGTTGCCAACTCTCACACATCTGGCGTGATACTCGCACTTTCAGCATCAATCTCATGCTCTTACGCACAAGCAAGAAATGTCACACCAAAAAAAAATTCTCCCATTAATTTTCTGTTGATGACTAGATTAGACCAGACTACAGCGCGTTGTTTCTTAATGAAAGGAGAGGAGTTTAAGACGCACACGCAAAACAGCTGTTAACATCTGCTGACAACATTCTGACTGCAGTATTCTGTGATCAATAATTCGCTCAAAACTGTGCACGTGATACGCAGTGATGCCTAATCTGACCACTTTTTTTTTTCGGTAACAAGTAATCTAATGCGTTAGTCTTTCCAAATCAGTAATCAGATTAAAGTTACTTCTTCATGTCACTATGCATTACTATTATCTTTGTATTGTGAGTTGATCACAGCATTAAAACCAGCCTGTGAGCAAGGGGAGGTCAGAGTTCGACTGAACTGCCAACTTCACCCACATTTCGCAGGCGTTGCACTCAGGCGGCATCAAAGACACACCACACACAGGGCTGCTGTTAGCGTTGGCCGGCCCGGGACAAAGTCATTTGAAAGCCCACCCCCTCTCCATACAAAGTAATGAGTTCCCAATTCTCGGCCCTGCCCCTCCCTCCCTGGGCCCGAGACAACTGACCTGTAATGTAGACTGTTTTGGCTGCACATGCGCACATACGTAGCTTAACCCACCCCCATCACCATCACTATACACACACAACCTTTGAGCCTAGCAGCTAAGCGAGAGAGAGAGAAACTGTCAACACGACGTAAAAAGAAAAGTTCCTAAATGAGTTCAGAAAACTAGGAGGAGGGTGAAAGTGGAGGAGAGAAGAGAAAGGCAGAATCTGAAGAGCAATGTAAAAGTAAAATTCTTTGGAAATTAAAAAAACAATGCTAAAATAGCTACGTTGTGTGCGTTTTGTTTGTGTACACTAATTTCTCCCAAAATACGATAATTTTGAGGTTTTGGTACGATAGTTGCATATTTCCTATCTGGCAACACTGGCTGCACGTGAAGAGTTCAGAGAGAATTTCAGCATAGGTTCAAATCTTGTTTCTGAGTCGGCCATTTTTGGATGACAAGGTAAGCCAATAAATGGCCTAACAAATCAATAATCTATTGCCTAAAAAAATTGTGTCCTTTGTCACTACAGACGTAGCACAATCAGGCTAATTGTGTGTTGAGACAGTAGATTACAGACTTCAACTAGTTGTAAACTAGGTCGTACATGCGTACTATGTCATATGTTAATGTGCTGGTTAGCAAGTATTCATGATTTTAAGTCTATCTGTGCACATGCGCTAAAAAATGTGGTCACTGATGTATTTTATTACTAAATTATTACTGACGGAGAAACCAAAGTGTTTTGAACCAATGACTCAATATGAAGCAGTTTTAATGAATTGTTTTTGTGTTTAGAAGCTTTTGATACAGTTAAATATGGCGACGTGCTGGCCAATCGTTAACATAGCACGTGCATAGAACAATGAAACAGGCACTGTTATGTATTTTAAATAATAAAGGTTCTATGTGCATCTTGAAATTTTTGACTATATTTTCATTTAAAGACAATAATAATATACTTGTGTTATATTTTGATTGGCGTCATGAAATACTGTATGTAATAGCGATATAAAAAGTGAAATGTTTGTGCAGCTAGCACAAACTGTTATGACCATAGTTGTAAAATGTTTTTTTTTTTATTTAAAAACAAGATCATTTCAGTGGTATTAGGCTTGGATCTGTTCCTCACACGGCACAGACATTTGTGTCACATTTTGTCCAGCTTGTAAAGAGTTTGATAAAGAACTCTCCATCCTCCCTATTTCTCCTCACAAATTCACTGCAGAAAATGGTTCTGGGGAGCATTAGCATGGCTAAAACCCTTCAGCTTCCCCCCCTCCAACCAGGGCCCTCTTCACCTCCAGCCATTGTACAGTGGAGGCAAGGTGGGGCGGGGGACCATTCGGTCAGCGACACCAGTAGAGCTGATTTCACTCTACAATAGAGTGTTTTTGCTCTATTTAGACTGGGATCAAATGTTATATCAGCAGAGTAAAATTTAGTTGCTAAGATAGCTGGTTTAAAAAACAAAACCCTACAGAATATATGTTCTTAATTCGTAGATTTGCAGGAGAAGCATTGCATAACATCGTAACTCACGCTGTTACAAAGATATGCATTACTGTCACTCAGCACATTCACTGTCTCACTGCAGGTTGTGCATGTATAACTGTGCACGTGACAAATACATTTTTTTCATGTGACTAAAGCTAATCAGTCCTCGATCACTGCAGGCAGTTACTGTCAGTGTGCCTTTGTGCTGTGAAAGATCTTCATTGCAGATATGTTTGTTGTGGATACAAGCAGAGTACATCATTAGGCAACAACTACACATATGCACAACACAACACGTACTACAAAACTAAAGTTTTCAACAAGCATTTTAAGTGCAACTGACATAATTTTTTCTCACTGATTCATATTATTTTGTGATAGTATGCGACGTTCTGTTGAAGAAAAAAAATTGAATGATTGAATTGTGATCATAACACACATTATTTTGGCCAAATATTACCCAGAGGCACCGTTGTGTGACTTCACAGAGGTATTTTAGTAGACTCGTTGCACTGGTCTCAGGCCACTCGGTACATGCAAACAATGCAGATGTCCACAAGCAGAACAGGAGTCCCCATTAGCTACAACGACTTAATAATGTTAAATTGTAATGTAGCTTTATTGAATTAAATATTAAATTATATATTAAATGCATACAAATCAGAAGGTTTTACCAAAAAATATAACACCAGACTGGTCCTAACAACTCAGTGTTAATTTTTATTGTTACAGGGACTTTCACTGTTATTTTAATAAATTGCATCTGTACAAACATCCCTGATTGGCTGATTTATTATATGTTAGAACCAACACACAAGTTACTGTAATGTGTGTGTTGGTTTTTACAAATAAATGTGTTTTTGTAAAGTGTCTTCTTTTTTTTTTTCATTTGTTAAAAAAAGGCATTTGCAAAACGGAAAATTCTGTTTAAGTGTGATTTGGCAGCGCAACAACCGTGTGATATTTGGGCGGGCACTATTGTCACTGCCAGTAGATGACAGTGTCCTATGCATTTTGCCCGAGCGGCGTGCTCCATCAGTCTCTGGCTTCCCACATGGACAGCGCAGGCCTCAGTTCACATTTTCAGTACAGGTGCTTCAGAGGGCAGAGCCTGTTCCGGAGCAGTGCACAGCCACAGAGAGAAGGCGGTGCGATGCGGGCGAAATGTGGCCATTGCGGTATATAGTCCCTTATGTGCAATCTTATTCTATAAAACATCAAAAACCATGTCACTTGCACTTTAAGCTGCATACACGCTGTTTGCTGGTTCTCTGCTTCACTTCCAGCAGCAGGTCTGCAATGTCTTCATTAACCCTCTCAAAGCCATTTAAAGGTGTCAGTCGTGACTCGTGAGTCACCTTTGTGTGGATTAAAGTCACGAACTGGGATTCTTGTCCTGTTGCGGGCAAGAAACGAGAATCTTCCAACGTTCTACACTGGAGTTTTACGTGAATGGTTCTCTGGCGTGATCACCAGCCGCTGCCTAAACTGAAGTTGTCCATCAAGTAAAGGAAATAATAATAATAATAACTAGGACTGCAAGCAGTCATATACGGGCCCTCGTTCCGCGCGACCGCCTACCCAGGCCAGTGGGTGCCATTGTGACCACATGTGGGCATGTGCATGCAGGGGCAACCACTCATCACACAGTTAAAATTTTAAACAAATCACACAATGCATGAAGGAGTTATGACATGTTGATTGTTCATCCTAGGGGCGCTCAGTGTACAAACAGAGGGGCCGGGTGTCTTCAGGGGCCAACCGTCATCATACAAAGCATGAAGGAGTTATCATGATTTGATGTTCCATGGCAAAGGGTCAAAATGGCAGCACCATAGCGGCCACACCCTTCAACATAGAGAAAAGCTTTCGATAACTTTTGGTCAGTATCATCTTTGGATGCTGTCAAAGAAATTTGAAGTGCATTGGACAAAATCTGTAGGAGGAGTTCGTTCAAATACAACATGTGGAAATCACGCCAAAATGAGAAGGAAATTCAAAATGGCCGACTTCCTGTTTGGAGTAGACCCATGGTGCAAGAGATTTTTTGTACGTCTATGCAAGTCACACGTGTACCAATTTTCATCTCCCTACTCCAAAAAAAACCCCTATGTGGAAGGGTTTTTGAAAGTTTCAAGGGGGCGCTATTGAGGCATTTTGCCCCGCCCATGGGCGACGCCCCTATGAATTGTAAAAGGTTGTCGTGCTCGACCTGTGTCAATTTTCATGATGATGTGAAAATTAAAGCCGTCAAAAGGAACAACGTAATTTCATGGCGAATGGTCAATATTCGGCACGCCGCCACACGGACGCCGTTACTCGTAACTTCACAGCGTTCATCGCTACGTTCACCAATTTGTTGTGCATGTTTTAGAAGTGGAATGAAGTTGATTGGGTTAAGTATGTGACATCAGGACCTCTTAAAGTAAAAATAGGACATTTCCCGCCACTACCGGGGGCGCTATGGCGCAGGTGGGAACTTAAGATATGTAAACGTTCAGGGCGGAGCCCTCATCATGTCCAGCACGTTTGAAGGATCTACGATAAGTATGTGGGCGTGACAGCCGTTCGAAGTGAAATGGCGTGCTCCGAAAAGCTCGTCAAAGTTTGACGACCCCTAGCAGCCACGCCTTTTGACTTAATTAGAATCTTTTGATAACTTTTGATACCATTGTGTTGTGATGATTTTGACCAAATTTGAAGACAATCGGATGAAATCCCTAGGACGAGTTGTTCAAATGTAAGTAGTGGAAATGGCCAAAATGGCAAAAATTTGCTCAAAATCGAAACTTAAAATCAAAATGGCCGACTTCCTGTCGATATTTCACCATGACAGTAAGAGACTTTTTCGTGCGTCCTGGCATGGTAAATATGTGTACCGAATTTCGTGAGGCTACGATGAAAAAAGCCCAATGAGGAGGGGTTTTTGAAAATTTCTAGGGGGCGCTATTTCGCGATTTTTCTGCGACCATGTGCGCGCCCCCAAAATATCGAATTTCGGATCCGGCCGGACGACTTTGGAAGTTTGGTGAGTTTTTGAGCATGGGAAGAGGCGAAATTTCGATTTCAAGAGTGAGAATAATAATAATAATAATAAACAGCACAATTACAATAGGGTCCTCGTAGGACGTTGCCTACTCGGGCCCTAATAATGTTCTCTGTTTTGTGGGACTAAATGCACAGCTCCAAAGAGCTGCTCAGATTTCAGTCTGAATTAATCATTTCAGAGCGAATCGCTGTTTTAAATCAAATGACACCTCTTTCCAAACATTCTAATACAAACAATAACCTACAAATGACCAAACCCGTTTCCCCCCCCCCAAAATGACACTTCCTCCTTTTTTTTATCCTGACGCGCAGCCAGCTGCAAGAACTCAGCTCAGAGGCTATGGAGCTACATTTGTGTCATTAATATCTGAAAGGAAATGCTTTTGACAAAAACCTCAGACTTTGTTCATTTCTATTTCTGTCTAGAGATGTAGGATCCATCATGTACATCAAGGATCCAGTGACTAATTTCAGATTTATTCACTCAATAAAATGTTGTTGACATAGAAAACCTGTAAAGCCTACTTTTAGTACACAGAAAATTCACAAGCGGTATTGATAAGGAATTGATAAGAATCGGATCGATAAGTGGAATCGATAATGGCGTCAGTATTGATAAAATGTTATCAAACCCATCATTAATCATATTGGCATTGTGAGAAATTGAATCGCCATCAAATACATATATCAGATCGCATCGAATCGGGAACAGGGACGAATCGTATCATCAGTATTGTTATGTATCATATCACTGGTAGTGTAGTGGTGCGTATCAAATCATTGTCAGTAATGAGATTCACATGCCAAACTCACATGCAACATTTGGGTACATTGGAACTAAAGTACTTGTTTAAAGTTTATTTTAGTACTTGACTGTCTCCGTTTGGTAATAGTGGCAACTTGTGATTCATTTCGGCACATCTGATCCAAGTTTCTGTTTGAATGTGTGATCACTGAAGTGTTTCGTTGTCTTCTGGAAAACGTGTGCTGTTGAGTATCTCAGTACAACCCTGTAGTGTGTGAAAACTGGAACATGGTTTCATTTGTGTTTCTCAGTTTAATAGAGCTGGAAAGAACAACACAAGGATTCACTTTGTTTTCAGACACATCAGTCTTCTAAATAATTGCATGTTTTGGCGTTTCGAGGCAGTAAAACACAACAAAATGAAAATAAAATGATAAAATCTTCTTTCTGTTTAGCAAATGGTAATGGCTAAATTCACAAGGGTACATAATTGTGAACATTATCATTATTGACGGGTAGCTTGTGATCTACTAAAAACACGATTGAAGCCACAATTTACATAGATTATATTAACTGCAGATTGCAAAGCTCAAAGAAGTATGTTGTCATATTGAAGTTTCGCTCTGAAGCCTGTTATTTCCTGTGTGTAAATGTCAAGATGGTCTTTACTGGTGTGTGTATGTACACACATACTCACACCACCGCTTATACACACTTGGACGTAGCACACAGGCCGTTAGATAAGGCTTACTGGGGCTATCAGATAAGAGAGCACTGATCCGATCCTGTTAGAATTTATTATGGTTAACAACAGAACAACAAATCTGACCTCACATGAACAGGATTGCTAAATGTGTAATTTTTCTGGGGTGGTGGGGGGGGTGTAGGTGGTTTACCACTATCATCAGAACATTTACTCATGAGGTGTTAAGGCCTAAACCTTAATGTCGAGATGTTGGAGTTCACCACCTTCATCCTTCTCTTGGGGAACAGTCGGGAATCATGTTACGTAACTCAGACAAATAAGTTTATAAAGTCAAGTTTTGTGAATAGATGCATAATTTCTATGAACAAGCGTAAGGTTTCCTGCTAAAAATAACAAGAGCGTCACAGGGTAGGGTTTTTTTTAACTAAGTTCTGTGTTTTCATCTGAGGAACCAGATAATATCACTGTCTTAAGATGATATTTGTTGAGGCACGAAACATACAGTCAAAATGTTTAGGTTTGCAGTACCTAGAAAATACCTACTCCACCTTTTCCTGCCAAACAGTGCTGACGCTCCAAAAGGAAGCACTGCTCTTTCCTCACCATAGATTGTACATAAACAAGCCTGTGGGCAGACTTATGATGACTAAATGGTGACAAGGAGCCCAAGTCACCAGTACCAAAGAGGGCAAACGTTTCCAGAGCAGCAGTGAACAAAAACAAAAAAAAATACATGGTCGCCTTGAGTATTGTGCTAGCTTTTTACTTCCACCAACAAAGTTGGAGGAGGTTATGTGTTTGTTTGCCTGTCTGTGAACAGCCTGGAGCCAACAGTCTTCATATATCGTTATGAATTTTTACTGAAGTTTATATTCTGATGGCAAGAACTGATTACATTTTCAAGGTCAAAGTCAGGAAAAATCTTGGGAAATTGGAAAAATCCCATCGTTAACATTGAACAGATTCAGAAAAAAAAGATGTCAAAAAAGCTAACATTTCTTTCATATTTGAGAGTGTTATGTAGGGTGATGTCCTTATATATATCTTAACAATATGCCTCTATCACTCTCATATTTTAATGTGATGTGCAGACTGACATTCACTATTGCCTGACAAAGTTGATCCGGTCGCTCTCATTTTTCTGTTAGGGATTTACCTACACCAACAAAATTGGATGGAAGTTCCAATTTTATACCTGTTTGCCTTCCAGTTGTCAGTCAGAATCCAATTGCCAAAAAGCAATGACAAATTGTGCATAGCCGAGATAACCATGTTCTGTGAAATGATCGAAAAGAATTCAGAAAATGAAAAAAGGGGGGGGAAAAAAACCTGACAACAGCACAAAAAACTTTGATTCCAGTGGATGAACACAAATACATACTCCGGGCATTTCATTACATCTAATTTAGCTAATGAAAAGGCACTTCTAGCAGGACTTTGATCTTTAACATTCTTCCAAGGTAAATTTGTGGAATTGGAAACTATTGTGACAGAGGTTTGCGCTTTCTGAGCATAGTGCTCTAGTTGTATTCTTCGGTCATGTTGGATGAGTTTCTGCATTGATGCAATGGCAATACATACTAGGGAAAGGGTGTCCACCCTCAGGCTTATTATGCACCCCCCCCCAATACACACACACACAAAACCAACATTTGTGCACTATACAGTAGTGTTCAGAATAATAGTAGTGCTATGTGACTAAAAAGATTAATCCAGGTTTTGAGTATATTTCTTATTGTTACATGGAAACAAGGTACCAGTAGAGTCAGTAGATTCTCACAAATCCAACAAGACCAAGCATTCATGATATGCACACTCTTAAGGCTATGAAATTGGGCTATTAGCAAAAAAAAAAGTAGAAAAGGGGGTCTTCACAATAATAGTAGCATCTGCTGTTGACGCTACAGACTAAAACTATTATGTTCAAACTGCTTTTTAGCAATCCTGTGAATCACTAAACTAGTATTTAGTTGTATAACCACAGTTTTTCATGATTTCTTCACATCTGCGAGGCATTAATTTTGTTGGTTTGGAAGATTTTGCTCATTTACTAGTGTGCTTGGGGTCATTGTCTTTGTTGTAACACCCATTCAAGGGCAATGTCCTCTTCAGCATAAGGCAACATGGCCTCTTCAAGTATTTTGACATGTCCAAACTGATCCATGATACCTGGTATGTGATATATAGGCCCAACACCATAGTAGGAGAACATGCCCATATCATGATGCTTGCACCACCATGCTTACTGTCTCACTGTGAACTGTGGCTTGAATTCAGAGTTTTAGGGGTCGTCTCACAAACTGTCTGCGGCCCTTGGACCCCAAAAGAACAATTTACTCTCATCAGTCCACAAAATATTCCCTCCAGTTCTCTTTAGGCCAGTTGATGTGTTCTTTGGCAATTGAACCTCTTCTGCACGTCTTTTATTTAACAGAGGGACTTTGCGGGGGATTCTTGCAAATAAATTAGCTTCACACAGGCGTCTTCTAACTGTCACAGCACTTACAGGTAAATCCAGACTGTCTTTGATCATCCTGGAGCTGATCATGGGTGAGTCTTTGCCATTCGGTTATTCTTCTATCCATTTTAATGGTTGGTTTTCCATTTTCTTCCACACGTCTCTGGTTTGTTTGTCCATTTTAAAAGCAGTGGAGATCATTGAAGATGAACATCCTATAATTTTTTTGCACCTGTGTATAAGTTTTCCCCTCTCCAATCAACTTTTTAATCAACTACGCTGTTCTTCTGAACAATGTCTTGAACGTCCCATTTTCCTCAGGCTTTCAAAGAGAAAAGCATGTTCAACAGGTGCTGTCTTCATCCGTAAATAGGGGACACCTGATTCACACCTGTTTGTTCCACAAAAACTGACGAACTCACTGACTGAATGCCACACTACTATATTTGTGAACACCCCCTTTTCTACTTTTTTTACTAATATGCCCAATTTCATAGCCTTAAGAGTGTGCATATCATGAATGCTTGGTCTTGTTGGATTTGTGAGAATGTACTGAATCTACTGGTACCTTGTTTCCCATGTAACAATAAGAAATGTACTCAAAACCTGGATTAATCTTTTTAGTCACATGGCACTACTATTATTCGAACACTACTGTAGAGGGATTGGTCTGTCTCTGTTCATGTGTTTTGCGAGCGAAACTGGTCAATCTCAATGAAACATCACATAATAGTAGCATATCGTATGAAGGATGCATCACACTGCATGATATTGACTTCATAAGTCCAAGTTCTCCAAAATAGTTATTGGATTTCAGTGAAATTTTGCACAGTGGTAGCACACCATGTGCAGATTCCTATGAAGGAAATCATTCTGGTCTGACATCATTAAGGGGAGACGATTGGACTTTTGTTGCCGTTGTTGTTTTAAATGTATAATATTGTCAATTACATCTACAGTGGTTGACCAGTTGGCAATTTGGGCGAAAGATATTCAAGCAACTAGTATGGCAGAGTGAGGGCATCATTTCATGAGCTTCACAGATCTCTAGTTTTCATACATACGCTGCAATATACATATTGCATACTACACTCTGTCTGTCACACAGTGAGGACATTCATAAGACAAAAATAGAATAGAAGGCTTTTTATTGTCATTATACACAAGGTACAACAAAATTAAAAGACAACTCCCGTAGTGTAAAGGTGTAAAAAAGTAATATAAAAAGACAAATAAGAACATCTACATGTATTTGCAAAGGAGCCAGTAGGTGTATATAAGTTAGCCAATCGTAGAATAAATGTATTGCACTGTTAATAAGTATATTACTTAGGTAGAGACACTGTGGGTATGTGAGAAATATAAACAATATAAATCAATCAATCAATTTTATTATATAGCGCCAAATCACAACAAACAGTTGCCCCAAGGCGCTTTATGTTGTAAGGCAAGGCATACAATAATTACGTAAAAACCCCAACAGTCAAAACGACCCCCTGTGAGCAAGCACTTGGCGACAGTGGGAAGAAAAAACTCCCTTTAACAGGAAGAAACCTCCAGCAGAACCAGGCTCAGGGAGGGGCAGTCTTCTGCTGGGACTGGTTGGGGCTGAGGGAGAGAACCAGGAAAAATACATGCTGTGGAGGGGAGCAGAGATCAATCCTAATGATTAATGCAGAGTGGTGCATACAGAGCAAAAAGAGAAAGAAACACTCAGTGCATCATGGGAACCCCCAGCAGTCTAAGTCTATAGCAGCATAACTAAGGGATGGTTCAGGGTCACCTGATCCAGCCCTAACTATAAGCTTTAGCAAAAGGAAAGTTTTAAGCCTAATCTTAAAAGTAGAGAGGGTGTCTGTCTCCCTGATCTGAATTGGGAGCTGTTTCCACAGGAGAGGAGCCTGAAAGCTGAAGGCTCTGCCTCCCATTCTACTCTTACAAACCCTAGGACTACAAGTAAGCCTGCAGCTGAGAGCGAAGCGCTCTATTGGGGTGATATGGTACTATGAGGTCCCTAAGATAAGATGGGACCTGATTATTCAAAACCTTATAAGTAAGAGAGAATTTAAATTCTATTCTAGAATTAACAGGAAGCCAATGAAGAGAGGCCAATATGGGTGAGATATGCTCTCTCCTTCTAGTCCCCGTTAGTACTCTAGCTGCAGCATTTTGAATTAACTGAAGGCTTTTCAGGGAACTTTTAGGACAACCTGATAATAATGAATTACAGTAGTCCAGCCTAGAGGAAATAAATGCATGATTAGTTTTTCAGCATCACTCTGAGACAAGACCTTTCTAATTTAGAGATAGTGCATAAATGCAGAAAAGCAGTCCTACATATTTGTTTAATATGTGCTTTGAATGACATATCCTGATCAAAAATGACTCCAAGATTTCTCACAGTATTATTAGAGGTCAGGGTAATGCCATCCAGAGTAAGGATTCTGGTTAGACACCATGTGTTCTAAGATTTGTGGGGCCAAGTACAATAACTTCAGTTTATCTGAGTTTAAAAGCAGGAAATTAGAGTCATCCATGTCTTTATGTCTGTAAGACAATCCTGCAGTTTAGCTAATTGGTGTGTGTCCTCTGGCTTCATGGATAGATAAAGCTGGGTATCATCATAATACTGCCTAAGGGAAGCAGGTATAAAGTGAATAAAATTGGTCCTAGCACAGAACCTTGTGGAACTCCATAATTAACCTTAGTCTGTGAAGAAGATTCCCCATTTACATGAACAAATTGTAATCTATTAGATAAATATGATTATAATAAATAAAAATAAAAATAAATTTTATGGTCAACAGTATCAAAAGCAGCACTGAGGTCTAACGAACAAGCACAGAGATGAGTCCACTGTCTGAGGCCAGTAAGAAGATCATTTGTAACCTTCACTATGCTGTTTTCTGTACTATGATGAATTCTAAAACCTGAACTGAAACTCTTCAAATAGACCATGCCTCTGCAGATGATCAGTTAGCTGTTTTACAACTACCCTTTCAAGAATTTTGAGAGAAAAGGAAGGTTGGAGATTGGCCTATAATTAGCTAAGATAGCTGGGTCAAGTGATGGCTTTTTAAGTAATGGTTTACTTTACTGCCACCTTAAAAGCCTGTGGTACATAGCCAACTAATAAAGATAGATTGATCATATTTAAAATCGAAGCATTAAATAATGGTAGGGCTTCCTTGAGCAGCCTGGTAGGAATGGGATCTAATAGACATGTTGATGGTTTGGATGAAGTAACTAATGAAAATAACTCAGACAGAACAATCTGAGAGAAGAGTCCTAACCAAATACCGGCATCACTGAAAGCAGCCAAAGATAACGATACGTCTTTGGGATGGTTGAGTAATTTTTTCTCTAATAGTTAAATTTTATTAGCAAAGAAAGTCATGAAGTCATTACTAGTTAAAGGTAAAGGAATACTCACTCAATAGAGCTCTGACTCTTTGTCAGCCTGGCTACAGTGCTGAAAAGAACCTGGGGTTGTTCTTATTTTCTTCAATTAGTGATGAGTAGTAAGATGTCCTAGCTTTACAGAGGGCTTTTTTATAGAGCAACAGACTCTTTTTCCAGGTTAAGTGAAGATCTTCTAAATTAGTGAGACGCCATTTCCCTCTCCAACTACGGGTTATCTGCTTTAAGCTGCGAGTTTGTGAGTTATACCACGGAGTCAGGCACTTCTGATTTAAGCTCTCTTTTTCAGAGGAGCTACAGCATCCAAAGTTGTCTTCAATGAGGATGGAAAACTATTGACGAGATACTCTATCTCACTTACAGAGTTTAGGTAGTTTTAGGAGTTTAGGTAGCTACTCTCTCTACTGTGTGGTATATGGCATTAGAGAACATAAAGAAGGCATCATATCCTTAAACCTAGTTAAAGCGCGTTCTGAAAGACTTTCTAGTGTAATGAACTTATTCCCCACTGCTAAGGAAGTTATTATGAGTAACATACTATACATGACTATGTATCCAAAAATATAGAATATGTATATAGAATATAGCATAATATAGAAAATATAGTATAGTATATAGAATATGGTGTAGCATAACATAACATATAATTAAAACATATAATATAATAATGTTCTGCTTACCTTTTCTTTTATTGTGTTTTTATTTGAAATGATAAAAATAGTCAACTCAAGCAAAGGCTGCAGAATTGATATACAAGCCAAGCCATTTGTTTTATTTTACATAGAATAAAGTTGTAACTTACCCACAAGAGCCATGTGTGTTATGTTTGTGTAGGCATGATGTTATCTCTTGAGCCATATGTGCAGCAGCTATAATAGCAAAGAAACAAGGAGGTTGTACCATTGACTGTATACAAGGTTTCACAACAACAGTGTGGAGTCAACTTTCGCATTTGTCCAAATGCAGTGTGACTTCAAGAAGCTGTATTGATGTGTGTGTGTGTGTGTTTGTTCAGATCCTGTCTCCTTTGGGTCGTATCAGCGAGGCCCTTGGTGACCTGTCTAAAGCCATCCATCTGCAACCCTCAGCTCGCCTGTACAGACACAGGGGGACTCTGCTTTTCATCTCAGAGGTTTGTTGTCACAAGTGTGCAGTGCCTGGATACAATACTGACCCCTTCAGGTTGTAATTGAGTTTTGTGACATCAGAATTTTTATTTTGTTTAAAATGTATTTTAATTTAGGCTTTTAAAGCAAATTTTTTTTAAATGGGGCTTTCACTGTCAAAGTATAGATAAATGTCTGAGTTATGTTTCAGTTTATTTGCCATTTGCAGTAAAACTACATTGGAAAAAAACGTTGCAAGAGCTTAGTGTGCATAAACATACATTTTAAAAACATGGACACAAAGACATAATAAATGAATAAATAGATAACACTTGCCACAATAAAAGCAATAAGAGCAATAAGAGATAATAAAAAATAGTAAAGTGCTTGTCAGTCAGTGTGCACAGTTCAAAGCCATCATAGCTTGTGGAAAGAAGCTGTTTACATGGCGAGACATGGTGCATTTAATAGAACGATAGTGTTTCCCAGAAGGAAGAAGCTCAAATATATTCTTAGCAGGATGGGTGGGGTCATTAATGATCAGTAATGCCCGCGAAAGAAGCCTGCCTTTAAAAATGTCCTCCAGGGCTGGCAGCTCACAGCCTATTACCCTGCGAGCAGAACGCACCACTCTGTTTAAAACTATTTTTTCTTTACATGTAGATTTCCAACCACACAGAGATACAGTTTATAAGGAGACTTTCAAACAGCACAGTTATAAAAATTTAAAAGAATGTGCTTATTTAGAGTAAACTCCTTAAGTTTACGTAGAAAATAGAGCCGCTGTCTGGACTTTTTGGCAATAGTTTGAGTGTTAGCATGCCAGCTCAAATCATTAGAAAGGGTCACACCAAGAAATTTCACACTGTCAACCCTCTGTACCTCTGTGTTGTTAATAATAATAATAGGCAAGTGAACATTGCTTTTCCCAAAGTCAATAATCAGTTCATTTGTTTTGGAAGTGTTAAGAACTAAATGATTTTGTTCACTCCACTGGACTACATACTGAACCTCTGACCGATAGAGTCATCACCATCTGAATTAACAAGACCAATAATAGTAGTATCATCTGCATATTTGATGATCATATTATTGGAAAAAGACGCAACACAATCATATGTGTACAAAGTGTAGAGCAGAGGACTTAGAATACATCCTTGCGGAGAACCTGTATTCACAAGAAGTACATGTGAAAAACAGTTGTTAATTTTAATCCTCTGTGGTCTACCAGTTAAAAAGTTTAAAATCCACTTGCAAATGGCATCACATAAGCCAAGAGTTTTCAATTTGTGAATGAGCTGCACTGGAACAAGAGAATTAAAAGCAGAGCTGTAGTCTATAAAAAGCATACGGACATAAGATTTTCCTTTATCCAAGTGCTTATTCACAGAGTTCAGCGTGAAGGAGATGGCATCTTCGACACTCCTGTTGCGTCTGTAAGCAAATTGGAGCGGGTCCACAGACACTGGTATTTGATTTTAATATAGTCCAACACCAGACGCTCAAAAGTCTTCATTAAAACAGAGGTTAAGGCCACAGGCCGATAGTCATTAAAACAGGTCACAGGCATCTTCTTAGGTACTGGTATTATGTCTGACTTTTTAAAAGATAAAGGGACAGTACAGTACCATAGTGACAAGTTAAAAAGGTCTGTTAAAACAGGAGCTAGTTTCTCTGCACACAGTTTGAGCACCCGGGGTGGGATTCTGTCCGGTCCAGGGGCCTTCCTCACCTTGGTCCTGGACAAAACCCTTTAGACTTCTTCCAGAGTGATGGTAAGTCCACTCTTCTCAAATGAAAAGACAACAGGCTCAGTGTTCCCAGTTTCAAATCTACAATAAAACTGATTAAGATCATTTGGCAATGAGGGATCAAAGTCAGTAATGTTCGCTTCTTTAGGTTTCCTTGTGGTTGCAGCATTCAGTCCCTCCCACATTAGATGTGGGTCATCTGCATTGAGGTAACCTTCCATTTTGTCACCCCCGGAGCAATTTTGCGGCTCTAATAGACTGCTCCAAAGAGTATCTGGCTTGCTTGCAAGCAGCATGGTCACCAATTTTAAATCCCCAGCACGCATCCTTAATTTTGGCTCACATCAGCATTAATCCAAGGTTTCTGACTAGGAGATGTGTGATAACCCTCTGCGAGACACATATATCGATACAAAAATTTAATATATCCAATAATAGCATTGCAGTATTCGTCCAGATCCTCTGACTGGAGGACAGACCAATCTGTCGCATCAAAGCAGCCTTGGAGTTGAACCTCACTGTCCCTGGTCCAACACTGTACAGTACGGGTTATTGGCTTCAGTTGTCTACTCCTCTGAATGTATGAAGGAAGCAGAAGAATGGAGGAGTGATCTGACTTGCCGAAGGGGGGTCTAAGTAGGGACTTATAAGCTGATTTAACATTACTGTAACAGTGGTCTAAAATATGTGCCCCCCTTGTGGGGAGTTTCACATGCTGATAATAGTTAGGTGAGACCGTTTTAAAATTACTTTTATTAAAGTCCCCAGCCACAATAATCACTGAGTTTGGGTGAGAGTTTTCATAAGTATGTATGATGTCACTCAATTTACTAAGAGCATCAGAAGTGTCAGCCCGTGGATGAATGTAGACAGCGCATAAAAACATTTCAGAAAACTCTCGGGGGAGATAAAAGGGGCGACATTTGATGACAAGGCACTCCAGGTTAGTTGTGCAAGTTTGATTCATTATAACAGTGTCCGTGCACCAGTGTTCATTAATAAAAAAACACACACCTCCTCCTTTTGACTTCCCGGTGCGTTCTCTCACTCTGTCGGAGCGGTAAATAGAGAAGCCCGGCGGCTGAATGGCAGAGTCTGGCACCTCACTGCAGAGCCATGTCTCCGACAGGCAGTACACGGAGCAATCTTTGGCCTCGCGCTGGGTCTGGATGCGGCTCAGCAGGTCATCCGTCTTGTTTGGCAGAGACTGGACGTTCGCCAAATAAATAGACGGCAGCAGGACTTTGCAGGGGCATCCGCAGAGTTTAACGAGCAGACCTCCTCGCTTTCCCCTGTGCTTACACTTACGATACGATACACTTTATTGTCCCTTCCAGGAAATTTGTCTTAGACTCCAAGAGCTGCACAAGTAAAAAGTCAAACTGCCATGACATAATTACATAACTCATACAATTTACATAACTTAATACACACATCAATCATACATATTGCACATCCCTAATACACATATCCAAATTACACATGCCCGTATTACACAGCGGTCTCCCATAATAATTCATGCATATTGCACATATCCCTAAAAACACATACCCCTATTGCACAGCCATCTCCCACATATGGTTATGGAAAATACTAACTGAATAAATAACACTAAAATAACAATGCCACCATGTCATTAACGCACAATCCTACTACCTATCCCAGGAACCATATTTAAGACACTAATTGATGTGGGCACAAATGAGTTTTTAAAGCGATTCAGTTTGCACTGAGGGACTCTGTATCGCCTACCAGACGGTAGGAGTTCATACTCAGGATAGAGGATGTTGACTTCCTACGCTGATTGTTGTAGGTGTCCCCATCGTGGAGCTCAGGTCGGCGGCGTACACGGCGTTGGCTCCGCCCGGTCCCCTCGCTCTGCTCTCGGCTCCCCTGACTTGACTCTTGGCCCCTGTAGCCTCGCATGGGGCAAACATTAAAGTCAGCACACCTCAGTTCAGGGATTACATGGCATAGGCCACCAACTTTATCCCGGATCTGAATAAGTAATTCACGATCATACGTGACAGTGGCAAGTGTTCCAAAAACGAATAAAAACAACATAAAACACATAGCACACAAGTGAGCTCTTGCTCTTGCGACGGCGCCTTCCCTCGGCGCCATCTTGCCCTGGACTTTATGTGCTACATAAAGTCCAAAAAGAAACACAAAATAAGAGATTGTGCAGTAAGTACTCAGCTCCTTCATGGCACAACTAAATCAGCAATCCACTATTGCAAAATGTATTTCATTTCATTTTATTTTGACCACATTTTCACTTGAGAGTAATTTTTTTTACAAAGTATCTTGAATTTGTGCAATTTTAGATTTGATGTCACCAAAAAATAAAACCTTTAAAAAAGCCCAAAGGGGTAAGTAATTTTCATAGGCATAGTGCCCATGTTTCTATATGTTGAGTCTCTTGTACACCTTCCAACCAGGATTATGTAGCCGCTATGGAGGACTTCCAGCAGTCTTTAGAACTGAAGAAAAATCAGCCTATCGCCATGCTCTATAAGGGCTTGACCTTCTTCCACAGAGGCATGCTAAAGGTACAGTACATTCGTTTACTGGCATTTGCAGTAATATAGCTTGGGGATTCTCAGCCTTTTTTACTTTAAGACAACTGTTACACAAAAGGCTATACCAGCACCGTAAAGAGGGCGCCAGTGGACCTCAGTCTGCAGTTCATCTCCACCTTAAAGACACTAACTACACGTTTGAGGACAAGGAAGTTAAAATCTTAGCCAGAGAGAAGAAATGGTTTGAGAGAGGGGTTAAGGAGGCATTTGTGAAACAGTTGAAACCCAGCCTTAACCGGGGAGGGGGTCTGAAACACGCTTTGTCCCCTGTTTACAATGGGGTACTCAGGTCAAAGCAGTTTCAGTCTTTTTTTTTTCATGGTAATGAGTCATTCACATCATCAGGAGAGGCGTCAGTCCCATCGTTAGGAGGGACAGCTGCCCTGTCCTTAGGAGGGTGCTAACTAGAGCACAATAGGTGCTAATTAAAGCAATTGTTTAGTCACTAGCCGATAGCAGTGTGCCTCTCTGTAGGAGGCGTCTGGTTAGGTTTAAAACTCCAGCTTTTGTGGCTTCTGTTTGTTCTTCTCGACAAGGGTCAGACAGACGTCAGACTACCAGAGCAAGAATTTTAGCTGAGAAAGCTTCTGCGATTTGAAGCGAAACGTCTTCGCGTCAAGCAACCCAGTCCAGTTGAAGATTCAAGCTTCTGTACCTTAAGGCCCACCTACGGGTACTTGTAAGGAATATTTAATTATTCAAATAAAAATAGAAGAGCTCTGCATAGCCTAACACATTCAGAATGGTCTTGGTGGCTTCTCTCATTAGTCTCCTCCTTGCACAGTCACTCAGTTTTTGAGAACTGACTGCTCTTTATTTACCATGGACTACTATACTGCTTGAGGCCTCTAGAGGCAACACGTGTGGATGTGTTCATTTATACTGTCTGCTGTAAACTGAAACTACAGTGTTCCTTTTGCAATAACTACATGCGATCTGAAACTTCTGAGATACTGTATTTCATCTGAGCTGTTTCACTGGGCTTTTTATGAAAACCTAATACTTTTTTTCTTCTCCAGGAAGCCATTGAGATATTCAAAGAGGCACTAAAGCTGAAGTCTGACTTCATAGATGCATATAAGAGCCTTGGACAGGCCTACAGGTACACTGTGAAATCCTTTATAGAAGTTGAAGCCACTGATGTTATCACATCGAGCATAACATGTACTTCCTCTTTGGCATTATACAAATATAGTAATGTGTAAAGTATTTTCCTCCTTCTGATGTCCTCAGTTTTTGTTTAACATAAAGTAAAAAAAAAAATTCAGGTATTTAAAAAAAAAAAAAAACAAAACACAAAAAATCCCAATTTTAAGTGGTCTATATTTTTTAATGGCCTCCCATGAGCTCTCTGCCGCAGTGACTTCCATGCTGGCCAGACTGGCTCGGAGTAGTACCACCTCGTTGGCGATGCAGTCCTGCCATCTAATTCTCAATAATACTTGGAGCTTCTGTTGCTGGAAATGCTTCTTCACATCACGGCGACACTCCATCCACACTTCTGAACTGTACAAGAGGGTGGAGAGAACAATGGCTCTGAAGATCATGATCTTGGTTTGGAGAGTGAGGTCATGGTTCATGAAGACGCCTTCCGTAAACTGCATGCACCATTTTGATCAGGTTCTTGATGTCCTTCTGGACTGTGGCATTGCTAGAAAGAATGCTGCCCTTGTATGGGAAGGAATTTACAGTTTCAAACACAGTTTTGTGAATTTGGACATTGCTGGTGTTGGGAGGTGGTTGATCTTCAGTTGCTTGTACCAGGATTTTTGTCTTGGAAATGTTGGTTTTCAAGCCATAGCGGGTGTAAGTGTCATTAAAAACCCAGCATCTGACTGGCAGCCGGCCACAGTGTGCTCAAGAGTACTATTATCATCTGTGTACCGGAGTTGCCTTATCGTGCTTATTGTGGTGAGGCTTCCACCCCTTCTGTAGCAGATCTCAACACCAGGACAGGTAGCTCTTGTATCATGGCTCTAAAGTACAGGGAAAACAGTGTAGGAGTAAGGACACAGCCCTGTTTCAGGCCTGCCATTATTGGGAAGGGGGCCAAGAGGGTATTGTTGATGGTGACGTGGCCAGACATGTCCTTGTGAAATGTCCTGATGAGGTCGATGAACTACTTTGAGCATCCAAAGCGTAGCAGGTAGCTCACATGGTAATCCTCGGGACACTGTCAATAGCTTTTTCAGGGTCCCAGAAAATGAACATAAGTGGTTATCCCGGGACCTTTCCTGGAGAAGACGGGCGCAGAAGATCATGTCTGTTCTTCCTTGTGATGGGCAGAAAAAACATTGGGATTCTGGGATGACTTCTTCAGCAACTGCCATCAGCCAGTCCTGTAGGATATTGGCAAATATCTTTCCTACAATGCTAAGGAGGGACATCCCACAGATGGAGTGATCTCACTTCTTGAAGATGTGGATGATGGTTGCATCCTTGAGGTCATCCAAGAATATCCACTGCTCCCACATGAGTTGGATCAGCATGAAGTGACGGGTTCTCATGAGATACAATCTCCGGGGGCGCATTGTTGGGACCTGGTGCTTTCTACGTCTTCATGAGCATTCTCAAATTAATCGTGTAATGGTGAAGTCGACATACAGTACCGTACCAGATATTGAAGGATGTCTACTCTCTGGAAATGATCCTTCCACCTTTTGGAGGATATCCCGGTCATGCGTGAGTGGGGCAGATCCATCTTCAGACTGGAGTGTGTTTGTTCCAGATTGGATGGAATCATGAAGCTCCTTTGTCACTGTGTAGAAACGTTTGTTATCCCTGCAGTCTGTGGAGGCCTGTATCTTGCGTGCCTTTCCTTGCCACCAGGTGTTTTGCAGTTCCTTCACTTTGCACTGGCAAGTGGGCTTGACATCCAGTAGACTGCGCAGACGAGCATGTGTTGGCTTATTCTCTCAGGCAAGTCTGGCAGACCTCTTTTGGTCAAACTAGTCATGGTGGAAGCAATGAATGATTCCACCTGCATAATTTGAGGCGGGGGGTCAGTTACCTTTTCACATGGGTGAAAATTTAAATTAGACTTTTCTTTTGCTTCAACAAATAGAAATGATTTAAAATCTATTTTTTTGTTGCTTGAGTTGCCTTTGTTTTATGGGGAATAAACAGAAGGAATCAGGATGAGGCCAAATACATTTTCTCAGCACTTTCACGCTAACTTTATCTTGTCATTTTCTTCTTCTTAGAGAGCTTGGAGATTTTGAATCGGCAATGGAGAGCTTCCAAAAAGCCCTTATGCTAAACCAGAATCACATTCAGTCTCTCCAGCTTCGAGGCATGATGCTGTACCACCACGGCTCTCTACAAGAAGCCATTGGCAACTTTAAAGTAGGGGATTCTTCCTGGTTCATGTTAAATAACTTTCATGTGTTCCATATATATTTGTTCTGTTATTTTATCTAAAAATTGTCACCAATCCATGAGCTCAACTAATCTGGTCTGCTTCAATATATGACCAGCCTACTAATAATTTAATCACGAGCTCCATCCTTCTCATCTTTGGCCTTAATCTTTCTCTTTTCTGCCCTTTAGAGGTGCCTTCAGTTGGAGCCCTATAATGAGGTGTGTCAGTACATGAAGGGTTTAAGTCATGTGGCCATGGGACAGTTCTATGAAGGCATCAAAGCTCAAACTAAGGTCATGTTGAATGATCCTATGTTAGGGCAGAAAGCCAGCTCTGAGTACCTCAAAGTCAAATACCTCAGAGGTTAGTTTCCTTCTGTGTACACTCCCATATTGCTCGTGTTTGCGCACACGCACACATGTGGGGCATTAAAATTGGAAACATTCAAATGTGATTTTTCACAGGTAGAGTTGTTCTACTGTTTGCCTTTCATTAGAATCTGTGAACTCAGAATGTACTGGCTATACACCCCATGTGGCTGAGTGCCAGTCCCAAGCCCGGATAAATGAGCATAGAAGTGGCAAGGGTGTACACCTTAAATTTTGTCAAATCTCAGCCACATTGGATGCACAAGCCAGTGCATTCAGCATATCAGTCCCACTCACTCACTCACTCACTCATCTTCAGCCACTTACTCCAATTAAGGGTCTGGAGCCTATCCCAGCAGTCATAGGGCACGAGGCGGGGTGCATTTTGGACAGGACGCCAGTCTCGCGGGGCCACATCTAGACAAACAAACACATTCACACCCGCATGCACACCTATGGACAACTTAAAGTTTCTAGTCTACCTGACCTGCATGCCTTTGGATGTAGGAGGAAGCAAGAGCACCGAGAGAGATCCCATGCAAACACGGGGAGAACATGCCAACTCCACAGAGAAAGGCCACAGGTGGGAATAGATCCCATGACCTTCTTGCTTTGAGGCAACAATGCTAACCACTAATCCACCGTGCCACCTACATCATTCCCAACCCCTAATGAATATGTATGGTTGTATCTGGAAGGATATCCAGCATAAATTTTGCCAAACAAAACCTCCAGATAACAAATTGAATTTCCATATTAGGTCAGTCAAGGCCTGGATTAAGGATGATAGCCAATAGTGCAATTGTCCAACAGGCTACCAGCAGAAATAGTCCTACTGTTGGGTGAGGAAAACACTGAGAATGTGCCTGAGTGATTGTGGCTGTTTGCTAAAGGTCATTGTCCTGCTGAAATATGAACCATCACCCCAGTCTGAGGTCAAGAGCGCTCTGGAGCAGGTTTTCATCCAAGATGTCTCTGTACATTGCTGCATTCATCTTTCCCTCAATCCTGACTAGTCTCCCAATTCCTGCTGCTGAAAACATCCCCACAGCATGATGCTGTCACCACCATGCTTCACTGTAGGGATGGTGCCTGGTTTCCTCCAAACATGACACGAAAGAGTTCAGTCTTTGTCTCATCAGACCAGGGAATTTTGTTTCTCCTGGTCTGAGAGTCCTTCGGTCCTCCCTGCCTTCACTGCGCATACCTGCCAAATTCCAGGCGGGCTGCCATGTGTCTTTTACTAAGGAGTGGCTTCCATCTGGTCACTCTACCATACAGGCCTGATTGGTGGATTGCTGCAGAGATGTTGTCCTTCTGGAAGGAGCTTTGATAGAGGTTCTCTTCTGTCTGTCTAAAGCCCCTTTCATACCGGGCCAACTTCGAGTTGCGTCGTGCGGCGTCGTCATGACGCCGCATGTATGCAACCTCATGCCGAGACGATGTAGCTCAATACCAGAACACCGTGTCGGATGCAAAGGACGAAGTGAATCGGACGCCAAAAATTAAACATGTTTAATTTTATCCTGCGTCGAGCAGAGGACGCAGAAAGGAAGTGGTTTCAACACAAGTCAGGACACAGCAACGGTACTCGACGTGACCGGAAGCCACACCCTCACAATACAACATTACCTGACGCCAATTTATGATTCCTGCTATGTTCCATTGTTCGAGCAGTATAAATCATGCAGGTTGGTTTTTATACCGTGTACACAATGCAGTGAAACTACATGCACAAAAAGAGCACAGAAAAAAAAATGCTGATTGCAGCCTGACTGCTGCTTCAGCTCCTCGCTCTTAATTATCTCACAGCTATATTTAAATAAAGTCCATAAAAGTCCTGCTCACAGACTGATTGCCAAAGACAGGACATGTCCACATCTAGTAAAAAGTCCGGACATCTGCAGTCCACTCACAGACGATTTGCTTGCACGTGCACATGTGAACAATTAAAAGAAAAACTGGCTGGCCGCAGGCAGTTCCTCACTCCCCCCTCAAACTCTCTCATCATTGTGTTAAATAAAGGACAAATAGGACATGAGTTAAGTCCTGCTCACAGACTGATTGCCAGAGACAGGACATGTCCATATCAAGTATAACTCCAAACATCTCCACATTTACTCATAGACAGTTCGTTCTCGCGCGCACGGTCAAAGAAAGAAAGCTCAACTATAGCAGAAATCAGAGCGCAGCCCTGCACAGCTTCTTCCATTTAAAAATAACGGAGGCCACTGTGCTCATTGGGACCTTCAAAGCAGCAGAAATGTTTCTGTGCCCTTCCCCAGAATTGTACCTTGAGACAATCCTGTCTCGGAGGTCTACAGACAATTCCTTTGACTTCATGCTTGGTTTGTGCTCTGACATGTTCTGTCAACTGTGGGACTTTATATGTAGACACGTGTGTGTCTTTCCAAATCATGTTCAGTTAACTGGATTTACCCCAGGTGGACTCCAGTTAAGCTGTAGAAACATTTCAAGGATGATGAGTGGAAACGGGAGGCACCTGAGCTCAATTTTGAGCTTCATGACAAAGACTGTGAATACTTATGTGCATGTGATTTCTCAGTTTTAATTTTTAATAAATTTGCAAAAATCTCACCTTTTCACATTGTCATTATGGGGTATTGTGTGTGGAATTTTGAGGGAAAATTAATTTCATCCATTTTGTAATAAGGCTGTAACATAACAAAATGTGGAAAAAGTGAAGTGCTGTGAATACTTTCTGGATGCACTGTACATCTCCTTGGCTTTTTTCCAATCGTTGGCGTCCTCATCACTCACGCACAATAGTGCCAGATTGTGTCCAGAGATGTGCACGTTCCCTCATGTCAAATTATTTTGAAGCACTCTGTTACTCAAGCAAATTAGAGTCTGGGTTCATGTGCTTGTGCTGCTTGTGCATTTACCACATCGTGAAACTGCCTTGGTTTCTGGATGACAACCATCCAGGCAGACAACCAATCCATACCCATTTCTCGTAAGTAACCACCTGCTTGCCACAGCCAGGTGATATGTGGGCGTCACCTTTGCTTTCTGCAGTCACTGAGTTCATCAAAACTGAGGCAGCTCATGCCCAGAAAAATGTGCCACATGGTCAAAATGTCATTAGAGTTTCAAGTGATAATCCTCATCTGAGTTATTATAAACATGCATAATTTTGCTATTCTTGCATATTGAGTAATAGAAGTATTTGATAGTTTTTACAGTTTATGCTTTTCTTGCATAATGATAGCCTGCTTTTCTGCCAGAGTACTCTCGCTATCTACATTCTCACCTGGACATTCCAGTGGCAGAGTACAATGTGGACCATGACTTGCCGGGAAACTTTAAGAATCACTGGGCTAAGAACTTGCCTTTTCTACTGGAGGACTATGAAGAACAGCCGGGCCTACAGCCACATATCAAGTAGGTGTGACGGTCCTACTTTAATTATAGCAATTACTATAAAGTACAAAAGATTATTTTACAATTTCAAGAGCGGCACAGTAGCAGCTGAAAAATAATGAATTCCTATTTAAAACTGTACAGTCCTCCACTTCAATACAGGTTAGACAGGATTTGGAAGTTTTATAAATGAGGACTTTATAATTTCCACAGCCATATTTTGCAGAAATATTTGAGCTCACAGTTGCGGTGACAGTTAAGGTATTTTGTGGCTTAAAGCTAACAGTAGAGATCTTTCTGCATCTTATTCCATCAGTGTTCAGGCAGATATTCATGTGTTCCTGTTAGCACAGTTAAAATTATTTTTATCCACAAATGTTTCAAAAATTAGCCACAATCCAGTCCATTAAAAGTTTCACTTTCAGATCACTTTGAAAGTTGATCTTGTATGTTCTCAATACTGTTGTAGGGATGTGCTGCCACAGAACTTTGACAGCTACAGCAGTGAGATTCAGAAACTGATCTGCACAGCTGACCATCTGGGTGCACTAATGCAATATGACACGCCAGGTTTCTTACCAAATAGGAGAATACACAGAGGTACGACTAATAAATAATCTACCTCATAAAGATGGTTAAAAGTGTTAGTAATAATAATAATTGCCTGTAAATTTCAGCAATGGGCTTAGGAACCCTGGAGGTGATGCAGACCATGCACAGGACATGGAGCAACTCCAAAGTGCGGGTCAATGGCAAGACCCGGCAAATGCAGTGGAGAGACATGTTCGACATAGCTGTCAAATGGAGGAGGTGAGAAGAGTTTCCTCTACAGGAATGATTCTAGTCTCTTCAATGAGCATCCTGTTTAACCCTAATCACTTCACATGGGGTCCAAACGAATCCCAGGGGTAAATTCTATTGGCATATTTTGTGAACTCTTATATTTATTTAAGTGTAATTGTCACCTATAGTAGTGTTCAGAATAATAGTAGTGCTATGTGACTAAAAAGATTAATCCAGGTTTTGAGTATATTTCTTATTGTTACATGGGAAACAAGGTACCAGTAGATTCAGTAGATTCTCCCAAATCCAACAAGACTAAGCATTCATGATATGCACACTCTTAAGGCTATGAAATTGGGCTATTAGTAAAAAAAAGTAGGAAAGGGGGTGTTCACAATAATAGTAGTGTGGCATTCAGTCAGTGAGTTCGTCAATTTGTGGAACAAACAGGTGTGAATCAGGTGTCCCCTATTTAAGGATGAAGACAGCACCTGTTGAACATGCTTTTCTCTTTGAAAGCCTGAGGAAAATGGGACTTTCAAGACATTGTTCAGAAGAGCAGCGTAGTTTGATTAAAAAGTTGATTGGAGAGGGGAAAACCTATATGCAGGTGCAAAAAATTATAAGCTGTTCATCTACAATGATCTCCAATGCTTTAAAATGGACAAAAAAAACAGAGACGCGTGGAAGAAAATGGAAAACAACCATCAAAATGGATAGAAGAATAACCAGAATGGCAAAGACTCACCCACTGATCAGCTCCAGGATGATCAAAGACAGTCTGGATTTACCTGTAAGTGGTGTGACAGTTAGAAGACGCCTGTGTGAAGCTAATTTATTTGCAGGAATCCCCCGCAAAGTCCCTCTGTTAAATAAAAGACGTGCAGAAGAGGTTACAATTTGCCAAAGAACACATCAACTGGCCTGAAGAGAAATGGAGGAATATTTTGTGGACTGATGAGAGTAAAATTGTTCTTTTTGGGTCCAAGGGCCGCAGACAGTTTGTGAGACGACCCCCAAACTCTGAATTCAAGCCACAGTTCACAGTGAAGACAGTGAAGCATGGTGGTGCAAGCATCATGATATGGGCATGTTTCTCCTACTATGGTGTTGGACCTATATATCGCATACCAGGTATCATGGATCAGTTTGGATATGTCAAAATACTTGAAGAGGTCATGTTGCCTTATGCTGAAGAGGACATGCCCTTGAAATGGGTGTTTCGACAAGACAATGACCCCAAGCACACTAGTAAACCAGCAAAATCTTGGTTCCAAACCAACAAAATTAATGCCTCGCAGATGTGAAGAAATCATGAAAAACTGTGGTTATACAACTAAATACTAGTTTAGTGATTCACAGGATTGCTAAAAAAAGCAGTTTGAATATAATAGTTTTGAGTTTGTAGCGTCAACAGCAGATAGCCCAATTTCATAGCCTTAAGAGTGTACATATCATGAATGCTTGGTCTTGTTGGATTTGTGAGAATCTACTGAATCTGCTGGTACCTTGTTTCCCATGTAACAATAAGAAATATACTCAAAACCTGGATTAATATTTTTAGTCACATAGCACTACTATTATTCTGAACACTACTGTATATAGTTTTCTTACGTTTCACTTCTTGTGATCCCATTTGATTCAGTACTCTGGGCTTCATAATCATTTTTCTTATGGAATCTGCTTGGACCCGTTTGATATTATGACGCCTGGTTGGACTCGAGAAAAATTTAGAGCTTGGCGTTAGTTTTTATTAATAACTACTGTTAGAGCAGTTTAATCATAATATTTGCATCAGAACACCTGCAGGGATTTGGGATTATTGAGGGTTTTTTTTGTTATTAATTATTTTATTTGTATTGAAAAGACATGTTCAAAAAAGAGAGAAAAATTTGGGAAGAAATGGAAGTACAGCAAAGTTTAAAATACACAATCTGTTGTAGTTGCACAAAATGGCCAAAAGAGGTCTGTAGTGTCTGAATTTCAGGCCAAGTCTTAGCTCTGCTGTTTCTGGGCAGTTCTGGATGAAAGTTAAGCCCAGAAAAGCACCATATTTATCTTTATTTATTTATTTACCATCATTTGTCGTGTGAAATGGATGGCTGGTACCCAGTTACATCTCAGTGAACTGAAGCAGGGTTGCCAACTCTCACACATCTGGCGTGATACTCGCACTTTCAGCATCAATCTCATGCTCTTACGCACAAGCAAGAAATGTCACACCAAAATAAAAAATTCTCCCATTAATTTTCTGTTGATGACTAGATTAGACCAGACTACAGCGCGTTGTTTCTTAATGAAAGGAGAGGAGTTTAAGACGCACACGCAAAACAGCTGTTAACATCTGCTGACAACATTCTGACTGCAGTATTCTGTGATCAATAATTCGCTCAAAACTGTGCACGTGATACGCAGTGATGCCTAATCTGACCACTTTTTTTTTTTCGGTAACAAGTAATCTAATGCGTTAGTCTTTCCAAATCAGTAATCAGATTAAAGTTACTTCTTCATGTCACTATGCATTACTATTATCTTTGTATTGTGAGTTGATCACAGCATTAAAACCAGCCTGTGAGCAAGGGGAGGTCAGAGTTCGACTGAACTGCCAACTTCACCCACATTTCGCAGGCGTTGCACTCAGGCGGCATCAAAGACACACCACACACAGGGCTGCTGTTAGCGTTGGCCGGCCCGGGACAAAGTCATTTGAAAGCCCACCCCCTCTCCATACAAAGTAATGAGTTCCCAATTCTCGGCCCTGCCCCTCCCTCCCTGGGCCCGAGACAACTGACCTGTAATGTAGACTGTTTTGGCTGCACATGCGCACATACGTAGCTTAACCCACCCCCATCACCATCACTATACACACACAACCTTTGAGCCTAGCAGCTAAGCGAGAAGAGAGAAACTGTCAACACGACGTAAAAAGAAAAGTTCCTAAATGAGTTCAGAAAACTAGGAGGAGGGTGAAAGTGGAGGAGAGAAGAGAAAGGCAGAATCTGAAGAGCAATGTAAAAGTAAAATTCTTTGGAAATTAAAAAAAACAATGCTAAAATAGCTACGTTGTGTGCGTTTTGTTTGTGTACACTAATTTCTCCCAAAATACGATAATTTTGAGGTTTTGGTACGATAGTTGCATATTTCCTATCTGGCAACACTGGCTGCACGTGAAGAGTTCAGAGAGAATTTCAGCATAGGTTCAAATCTTGTTTCTGAGTCGGCCATTTTTGGATGACAAGGTAAGCCAATAAATGGCCTAACAAATCAAATAATCTATTGCCTAAAAAAATTGTGTCCTTTGTCACTACAGACGTAGCACAATCAGGCTAATTGTGTGTTGAGACAGTAGATTACAGACTTCAACTAGTTGTAAACTAGGTCGTACATGCGTACTATGTCATATGTTAATGTGCTGGTTAGCAAGTATTCATGATTTTAAGTCTATCTGTGCACATGCGCTAAAAAATGTGGTCACTGATGTATTTTATTACTAAATTATTACTGACGGAGAAACCAAAGTGTTTTGAACCAATGACTCAATATGAAGCAGTTTTAATGAATTGTTTTTGTGTTTAGAAGCTTTTGATACAGTTAAATATGGCGACGTGCTGGCCAATCGTTAACATAGCACGTGCATAGAACAATGAAACAGGCACTGTTATGTATTTTAAATAATAAAGGTTCTATGTGCATCTTGAAATTTTTGACTATATTTTCATTTAAAGACAATAATAATATACTTGTGTTATATTTTGATTGTGGCGTCATGAAATACTGTATGTAATAGCGATATAAAAAGTGAAATGTTTGTGCAGCTAGCACAAACTGTTATGACCATAGTTGTACAAAATGTTTTTTTTTTTATTTAAAAACAAGATCATTTCAGTGGTATTAGGCTTGGATCTGTTCCTCACACGGCACAGACATTTGTGTCACATTTTGTCCAGCTTGTAAAGAGTTTGATAAAGAACTGCCTCCATCCTCCCTATTTCTCCTCACAAATTCACTGCAGAAAATGGTTCTGGGGAGCATTAGCATGGCTAAAACCCTTCAGCTTCCCCCCCTCCAACCAGGGCCCTCTTCACCTCCAGCCATTGTACAGTGGAGGCAAGGTGGGGCGGGGGGACCATTCGGTCAGCGACACCAGTAGAGCTGATTTCACTCTACAATAGAGTGTTTTTGCTCTATTTAGACTGGGATCAAATGTTATATCAGCAGAGTAAAATTTAGTTGCTAAGATAGCTGGTTTAAAAAACAAAACCCTACAGAATATATGTTCTTAATTCGTAGATTTGCAGGAGAAGCATTGCATAACATCGTAACTCACGCTGTTACAAAGATATGCATTACTGTCACTCAGCACATTCACTGTCTCACTGCAGGTTGTGCATGTATAACTGTGCACGTGACAAATACATTTTTTTCATGTGACTAAAGCTATAATCAGTCCTCGATCACTGCAGGCAGTTACTGTCAGTGTGCCTTTGTGCTGTGAAAGATCTTCATTGCAGATATGTTTGTTGTGGATACAAGCAGAGTACATCATTAGGCAACAACTACACATATGCACAACACAACACGTACTACAAAACTAAAGTTTTCAACAAGCATTTTAAGTGCAACTGACATAATGTTTTTCTCACTGATTCATATTATTTTGTGATAGTATGCGACGTTCTGTTGAAGAAAAAAAAATTGAATGATTGAATTGTGATCATAACACACATTATTTTGGCCAAATATTACCCAGAGGCACTTACGTTGTGTGACTTCACAGAGGTATTTTAGTAGACTCGTTGCACTGGTCTCAGGCCACTCGGTACATGCAAACAATGCAGATGTCCACAAGCAGAACAGGAGTCCCCATTAGCTACAACGACTTAATAATGTTAAATTGTAATGTAGCTTTATTGAATTAAATATTAAATTATATATTAAATGCATACAAATCAGAAGGTTTTACCAACATAAATATAACACCAGACTGGTCCTAACAACTCAGTGTTAATTTTTATTGTTACAGGGACTTTCACTGTTATTTTAATAAATTGCATCTGTACAAACATCCCTGATTGGCTGATTTATTATATGTTAGAACCAACACACAAGTTACTGTAATGTGTGTGTTGGTTTTTACAAATAAATGTGTTTTTGTAAAGTGTCTTCTTTTTTTTTTTCATAGGTTAAAAAAAGGCATTTGCAAAACGGAAAATTCTGTTTAAGTGTGATTTGGCAGCGCAACAACCGTGTGATATTTGGGCGGGCACTATTGTCACTGCCAGTAGATGGCAGTGTCCTATGCATTTTGCCCGAGCGGCGTGCTCCATCAGTCTCTGGCTTCCCACATGGACAGCGCAGGCCTCAGTTCACATTTTCAGTACAGGTGCTTCAGAGGGCAGAGCCTGCTCCGGAGCAGTGCACAGCCACAGAGAGAAGGCGGTGCGATGCGGGCGAAATGTGGCCATTGCGGTATATAGTCCCTTATGTGCAATCTTATTCTATAAAACATCAAAAACCATGTCACTTGCACTTTAAGCTGCATTAGATGTACAGAGTCAGAATTATTTTTTGCGACATGCAGAAAACAACCAAGTAGCTTATTGCAGTGAGTGTACAAATATATATGAACTGAGACAAACTAATAGAAACATACAACCCCAATTCCAGTGAAGTTGGGATGTTGTAAAAATGTAAATAAAAACAGAATACAACAATGATTTGCAAATCCTCTTCAACCTATATTCAATTGAATACACCACAAAGACAAGATATTTAATGTTCAAGCTGATAAACGTTATTGTTTTTGTGCAAATATTTGCTCATTTTGAAAAGCTGGGACAGTGGTAAACATACCACTGTGTTACATCACCTTTCCTTCTAACAACACTTAATAAGCATTTGGGAACTGTGGACACTAATTGTTGAAGCTTTGTAGGTGGAATTCTTTCCCACTCTTGCTTGATGTACGACTTCAGTTGTTCAACAGTCCGGGATCTCCGTTGTCGTATTTTGTGCTTCATAATGCGGTAGACATTTTCAATGGGCGACAGGTCTGGACTGCAGGCAGGCCAGTCTAGTACCCGCACTCTTTTACTACGAAGCCACGCTGTTGTAACACATGCAGAATGTGGCTTGGCATTGTCTTGCTGAAATAAGCAGGGACGTCCCTGAAAAAGACGTTGCTTGGATGGCAGCATGTGTTTCTCCAAAACCTGGATGTACCTTTCAGCATTGATGGTGCCATCACAGATGTGTAACTTGCCCATGCCATGGGCACTAACACACCCCCATACCATCACAGATGCTGGCTTTTGAACGTTGCGCTGGTAAAAATCTGGATGGTCTTTTTTCTCTTTTGTCCGGAGCACATGACATCTATGATTTCCAAAAACAATTTGAAATGTGGACTCATCAGACCACAGCACACTTTTCCACTTTGCGTCTGTCCATGTCAAATGAGCTCGGGCCCAGAGAAGGCGGCGGCGTTTCTGGATGTTGTTGATGTATGGCTTTCACTTTGCATGGTAGAGTTTTAACTTCCACTTGTAGATGTAGCGACAAACTGTGTTAACTGACAATGGTTTTTCTGAAGTGTCCCTGAGCCCACACAGTAAGATCCTTTACACAATGACGTCTGTTTTTAAGCGATCGAAGGTCACGGGCATTCAATGTTGGTTTTCGGCCTTGTTGCTTACGTGTAGAAAGTTCTCCAGATTCTCTGAATCGTCTGATTATATTATGGACTATAGATGATGGAATCCCTAAATTCTTTGCAATTGAACATTGAGAAACATTGTTCTTAAACTGTTGGACTATTTTTTCACACAGTTGTTCACATAGTGGTGATCCTCACCCCATCTTTGCTTGTGAATGGCTGAGCCTTTTGGGGATTTGGGCATTCATCAACTTTCCCAGTCTTTTGTTGCCCTGTCCCAACTTTTTTGAAATGTGTTGCAGGCATCCATTTCAAACTGAGCAAATATTTGCACAAAAACAAAAAAGCCTATCAGTTTGATCATTAAATATCTTGTCTTTGTGGTGTATTCAATTGAATATAGGTTGGAGAGGATTTTCAAATCATTGTATTCTGTTTTTATTTACATTTTACACAACGTCCCAACTTCATTGGAACTGGGGTTGTACAAGTTGGAACTTGCTATCAGTCAAAACATAGAATTAGTGAAACTGCAGTAGTTGTACCTTCCACCGTGGATAATTGTCATAATTGCAACCTGTAAAACAAAACGTCCTTTGCTCTTGTTTGAACATGTTGTCATTGAACAGAAAACATTTAAATATTGGTTGCTGTGTGACTTATGTAGGCTGTGTGCAACAATTTGTCTTCAAAATACTTTCTTACATCTAAATCCCACCTTTGTAAGGGTCAAAGGGGTACTATGCTTCTGGGATTAGCAGTGTAGGGGCTCAGTGACCTCTCAAAATCAGATTTGTTTTCGGTTCAAGGACAACTCAATCTACAGCCTGATACACAGCCATCCTCAGCTTAAAAACACAATTGCACAACCATGAATCCTGTAGGGCAGGGGTGGCCATGTTCGGTCCTCGAGAGCCACATTCCTGACACTCTTAAGTTGTCTCCCTGCTCCAACACACCTGAATCCAATGAAAGGCTTATTAAAAGTCTGCTAACGAGTCTTTCATTTCATTCAGCCAGAGACCAGACCTGAATTTGATTGAACATCTTTCGGTTCAGACGGTGCCTGCTCCCAGAACACCAATAACCAGCAAAAATCTATTTAAGCATAAAAATTCAAAAAGAAAAAATAATATAGCACCTTCAATTGCACCACAGACTAAAACAGTTAAATGTGGTCTGTTAAACATTAGGTCTCTCTCTTCTAAGTCCCTGTTGGTAACATCCACACAGATGCTGAGAATGACAGCCTCAACACTGCATTTAATCTATTATTAGACTCTATCGGCTTTGCTCAAAAAGTAAATGAGTCCACCCACCACTTTAATCATATTTTAGATCTTGTTCTGACTTATGGTATGGAAATAGAAGACTTAACAGTATTCCCTGAAAACTCCCTTCTGTCTGATCATTTTTTAATAACATTTACATTTACCCTGATGGACTACCCTGCAGTGGGGAATAAGTTTCATTACACTAGAAGTCTTTCAGAAAGCGCTGTAACTAGGTTTAAGGATATGATTCCTTCTTTATGTTCTCTAATGTCATATACCAACACAGAGCAGAGTAGCTACCTAAACTCTGTAAGGAAGTTAGAGTATCTCGTCAATAGTTTTACATCCTCATTGAAGACAACTTTGGATGCTGTAGCTCCTCTGAAAAAGAGAGCTTTAAATCAGAAGTGTCTGACTCTGTGGTATAACTCACAAACTCGTAGCTTAAAGCAGATAACCCGTAAGTTGGAGAGGAAATGGCGTCTCACTAATTTAGAAGAGCTTCACTTAGCCTGGAAAAAGAGTTTGTTGCTCTATAAAAAAGCCCTCCGTAAAGCTAGGACATCTTTCTACTCATCACTAATTGAAGAAAATAAGAACAACCCCAGGTTTCTTTTCAGCACTGTAGCCAGGCTGACAAAGAGTCAGAGCTCTATTGAGCTGAGTATTCCATTAACTTTAACTAGTAATGACTTCATGACTTTCTTTGCTAACAAAATTTTGACTATTAGAGAAAAAATTACTCATAACCATCCCAAAGATGTATCGTTATCTTTGGCTGCTTTCAGTGATGCCGGTATTTGGTTAGACTCTTTCTCTCCGATTGTTCTGTCTGAGTTATTTTCATTAGTTACTTCATCCAAACCATCAACATGCTTATTAGACCCCATTTCTGCCAGGCTGCTCAAGGAAGTCCTACCATTATTTAATGCTTCAATCTTAAATATGATCAATCTATCTTTGTTAGTTGGTTATGTACCACAGGCCTTTAAGGTGGCAGTAATTAAACCATTACTTAAAAAGCCATCACTTGACCCAGCTATCTTAGCTAATTATAGGCCAATCTCCAACCTTCCTTTTCTCTCAAAGATTCTTGAGAGGGTAGTTGTAAAACAGCTAACTGATCACCTGCAGAGGAATGGTCTATTTGAAGAGTTTCAGTCAGGTTTTAGAATTCATCATAGTACAGAAACAGCATTAGTGAAGGTTACAAATGATCTTCTTATGGCTTCGGACAGTGGACTTATCTCTGTGCTTGTTCTGTTGGACCTCAGTGCTGCTTTTGATACTGTTGACCATAAAATTTTATTACAGAGATTAGAGCATGTCATAGGTATTAAAGGCACTGCGCTGCGGTGGTTTGAATCATATTTGTCTAATAGATTACAATTTGTTCATGTAAATGGGGAATCTTCTTCACAGACTAAAGTTAATTATGGAGTTCCACAAGGTTCTGTGCTAGGACCAATTTTATTCACTTTATACATGCTTCCCTTAGGCAGTATTATTAGACGGTATTGCTTAAATTTTCATTGTTACGCAGATGATACCCAGCTTTATCTATCCATGAAGCCAGAGGATACACACCAATTAGCTAAACTGCAGGATTGTCTTACAGACATAAAGACATGGATGACCTCTAATTTCCTGCTTTTAAACTCAGATAAAACTGAAGTTATTGTACTTGGCCCCACAAATCTTAGAAGCATGGTGTCTAACCAGATCGTTACTCTGGATGGCATTTCCCTGATCTCTAGTAATACTGTGAGAAATCTTGGAGTCATTTTTGATCAGGATATGTCATTCAAAGCGCATATTAAACAAATATGTAGGACTGCCTTTTTGCATTTACGCAATATCTCTAAAATCAGAAAGGTCTTGTCTCAGAGTGATGCTGAAAAACTAATTCATGCATTTATTTCCTCTAGGCTGGACTATTGTAATTCATTATTATCAGGTTGTCCTAAAAGTTCCCTAAAAAGCCTTCAGTTGGTTCAGAATGCTGCAGCTAGAGTACTGACGGGGACTAGCAGGAGAGAGCATATCTCACCCGTGTTGGCCTCTCTTTATTGGCTTCCTGTTAATTCTAGAATAGAATTTAAAATTCTTCTTCTTACTTATAAGGTTTTGAATAATCAGGTCCCATCTTATCTTAGGGACCTCGTAGTACCATATTACCCCATTAGAGCGCTTCGCTCTCAGACTGCGGGCTTACTTGTAGTTCCTAGGGTTTGTAAGAGTAGAATGGGAGGCAGAGCCTTCAGCTTTCAGGCTCCTCTCCTGTGGAACCAGCTCCCAATTCAGATCAGGGAGACAGATACCCTCTCTACTTTTAAGATTAGGCTTAAAACTTTCCTTTTCGCTAAGGCTTATAGTTAGGGCTGGATCGGGTGACCCTGGACCATCCCTTGGTTGTGTTGCTTTAGACGTAGACTGTGGGGGGGTTCCCATGATGCACTGTTTCTTTCTCTTTTTGCTCCGTATGCATCACTCTGCATTTAATCATTAGTGATCGATCTCTGCCCCCCTTCTCGGCATGTCCTTTTCCTGGTTCTTTCCCTCAGCCCCAACCAGTCTCAGCAGAAGACTGCCCTTCCCTGAGCCTGGTTCTGCTGGATGTTTCTTCCTGTTAAAAGGGAGTTTTTCCTTCCCACTGTGGCCAAGTGCTTGCTCATAGGGGGTCGTTTTGACCGTTGGGGTTTTTCATAATTATTGTATGGCCTTGCCTTACAATATGGAGCGCCTTGGGGCAACTGTTTGTTGTGATTTGGCACTATATAAGAAAAAAGTTGATTGATTGATTGATCTTTGGAGAAATCTGAAAGTGGCTGTGCACTGACGCTCCCCATCCAGCCTGATGGAGCTTGAGAGGTGCCCCAAAGAGGAATGGACCAAACTGCCCAAAGATAGGTGCACCAAGCTGGTGGCATCATATTCAAGAAGACCTGAGGCTGTAATTGCTGCCAAAGGTGCATCAGCAAAGTATTGAGGGTGTGAATAATTCAGTTTCATTTTATAACATTTATATCACGCCAAATCACAAGAAAGCTGCCTCAAGGCACTTTACAAAAGTAAGGTTTGACCTTACAAACTCCTAGAGCAAGCACACAGGCGACAGTGGTAAGGAAAAACTCCCCCTGATGATATTTAGGAAGAAACCCCAAGCAGACCAGACTCAAAGGGGTGACCCACTGCTTAGGCCATTCTAACAGTTACAAGGGTTTTACAAAGTTTTATAGGGCTGAAGATCTGCTGCATCAGCTATCGAAGACAGAATACTTGTGTATTACAGCTAAATTAATAGTTGCGTATATCACAGTTCTTGTGTATTTTTATTTTCTCTGAACAAAATAAAATATCCTTTCATGCCTGAGTTACTTATGTACACGTGATTTCTTAGTTTTTTATTTTTAATAAATTTGCAAACATTTAAAAAAATTTTTCATGTCATTATGGGGTGTTGTGAGTAAAATTTTGAAGGGGAAAAATGAATTTACTCCATTTTGGAATAAGGCTGTAGCATAACAAAATGAAAGTGAAGCTGTGTGAATACTTTCTGGATGCACTGTAAATGTTGAGTGTTTCTCCAGATTTGCAACAATCCTAAATGGTTTCTGTCTTACAAAAATGGAAAGTGCAGCTAAAGCATCATTATGTAATCTAATCCCGTTTGGGAAATTGGTTTAAAACAGAAAGGTGGGAATGAAAAAAGGGACATTGATAGCCGATAGCCAACAGTTACACATATCTGAGCCTCAGAGTCTGGACTGAAACTCTGCTGCTCCTTCGTGTTCCTGATAGTGCTGAAGTCACAACATGGGGAACCTTCAGTGTATAAAATGTCTAAATACCATTGAATGAATCAAGGAGGTAGACAAAGGAACAAATTCCCTTTTTTTATGAACAAAAAAAAATGTTTGTTCCTGTTAAATGACTGGATTATAGTGCTGTCATGCTACATGTGGCTTTTATTGTGCTCAAGAATTGCAGATCCAGATCAGCCAGTTTTGTGGTTAGACCAAATGCCAGCCAGGAGTCTCAGTCGAGGCTTCAACAATCACATCAATCTCATCAGGTAACACCTTTCTCCCAAGTCCTTTCTAACACACTTAATCCTTCTCATTTACTTTTAAAGGTTATTTGTAACATACAACATGCATTTGCTGTTACTTAAAAACAACAGAAAGTAGTTTGAAACCATGTTTTCTTCTCTTTAGGGGGCAGATTATCAACATCAGATATCTTGCCTACTTTGACAATATCCTCGATTTCATCAAAGACAGAATACTTGTGTATCACGGGTAATTTAATACTTGTGTATTATGACAATTCTTGTTTTTTTTTTGTTTTTTTAGTTTTCTGTGAACAAATTAAAATGTCCTTTAGTGCCTGAGTTATGATGCATTCATATTAATTCAAGACAATGATTCACTCAGAAGTTAATTTAAGTTAAAAATGGCCTAAACACAATTTCAGAATAATTTAAACCTAAATGTTTGATAGACACATTTGATGTCACAGGTTTGTATACACACTGACTAGACATTTTCAAACTTGTTATTACAAGTCCACATATGTCATTACCAAACAATTGTGTACATGTTAAGTCAGTTACACTGTCTACTTCATTTCCATATAAAGTAGTTAGATGATTATTGTGTCCCTAAGAACATACAACCAGTACAATCATTTACTGGATTCAACTGCTTCCAGCAGAATCCAGAAATTGATTTAACTACTTTGCAAAGCTTTTGAATGAATCACTGGCATAATTAGGGGTTAACTGGCACGGGTGCATGAATGCACTAATTCTACAGGTCAGCCTTTGCCCCTAACTATGCCAATTAGTACCGTATTTTCCGGACTATAAGTCGCACTTTTTTACATGTTTTGGCCTGGGGTGCGACCTATACTCCGGTGCGACTTATAAATGAAAAATATACCGGTAGGATCTCAATTAATTTACTGTAACAAAACAATTTTACGTGACAGAGTCGATCTATGTTTTAAAAAAATGGCCACCAGAAAAGGAAATGCAATGCATCATGGACACTGTAGTATGGCGGCCATCCTATAAGTCACGCTGGTCACGATAACCAATCAGAGAAAAGAACGTTGGACGCGTATTCCTCACCTCACCCACAGCGTGTGAAGCTGACGAATACGGTGCTTGCTGTTATTCCGGCATGGCGAACAAAACAGCTTCAACCCTTGGATATCAGTGTGAACAGAGTGTTTAAGTTGACGCTGAGAGCTGCGTGGGAGCACCGGGTGAGCGACGGCGGAGGATTAGTGTGTGCACTTGGAAGGAGCTGGCATCGAAGATTGTGAAAAGCGTTTGAAGCAGACGAACATGGTGTTTATTCCGGGACGGCTAACAAAACAGCTTCAACCCTTGGATATCAGTGTGAGCAGAGTTGACGCTGAGAGCTGCATGGGAGCACTGAGCGACGGCGGAGGATTAGCGTCTGCACTTGGAAGGAGCTGGATCGACACCGCTGGGAGGTCATGAGCTGCGCAGGTAGGCGCTGCATGGTTCGGCTCGCAATGTGGTCCGCAAAATACAAACATATCTGTAGGTAAAATGCAGCTCACGAGAGGGCACTCAAGGCTTGTGTGACTGTTCCTGCGACTTCTGACTACCATAGAAAAATAAAAATTTCAACATTACTGATAACTTAACAAGACAACGGAGAAGGCCCGAAAAAATGCCACCAAAAAGAAAATCATACTCTGCAGATTGTAAGTTACGACTGGTGAAATATGCATCTGAAAACGGTAGCCGTCACAATATTATCATCTGAACTTTTCATGTTAAGTTAACATACCTGTATGTCCATGGGACTTATAGTCCAGTGCAACTTATTTATGGTTTATTTTTCTTTATAATGATAAAGTGGCTGGTGCGACTTATACTCCGGTGCGACTTATTTATGGTTTATTTTTCTTTATAATGATAAAGTGGCTGGTGCGACTTATACTCCGGTGCGACTTATTTATGGTTTATTTTTCTTTATAATGGATAAAGTGGCTGGTGCGACTTATAGTCCGGAAAATACGGTACTTAAAAAATTTTAAGAAGTCATTCCAATTTCTTCGATCTTGCGTGCTGGTTAAAGAGGTGGCTATTTTGGTTTGTGTGTGTGTGTGTGTGTGTGTGTGTGTGTGTGTGTGTGTGTGTGTGTGTGTGTGTGTGTGTGTGTGTGTGTGTGTGTGTGTGTGTGTGTGTGTGTGTGTGTTAACCATTTTACACGAAAATAAATTTTCCCAGTTTTTGTTTTTTTTTACTAATTTTTTTAACTAATCTTTCCTAGGGCATACAATCCTAGAGGGCTCCTAGAAGTGCGTCAGGCCCTTGAAAATGTTAATAAAGTAGAAGATCTACTTCCTATAATGAAGGTAAGGGGGGGGAATTAGTTTGTAAAGGTTAATGAAATGGTAAAAATATCTGCATCTGTATGAACTGAGTAAACACTTGTGTGTTAGATTTAATCTGCACTAGCGTGATGGAGAATGACCAGAGATGCACATAAGTGGCACAGCCATATAAATATGTGGCCTTAAATGTAAATTTGTGCCAGAGTTCATTGATAAATCCTCCTTTCTGGATTTTTAAAGCCATGTTGTTGTGTAAGTTACATTGATACATAACCAGAAGTGAAAGCAAATTAAGTCAGTTTAGAAAACAATGGGGCCTTGGTGCTATGTATGTCCATTTATCAATACCTGCTTTATTCTGTCTATTAAAAACAAGCAAAATAAAAAATAAATGAATAAAAACCTCCTAAAAGCAACAGCTTATCGAAAGATAAGCTTTTAAATCCAGATAAAACTGAAGTTTTGGGTATTTGTGCAGCTTGAAGGCATCAGAGTCAGAGCTGCGTCAGTCACAGTCAGTCAGAGCTGCGTGTCGTCAGAGTGAGCTGCAAAAAGTTTGTACCTGAGTTTTCAGAGGTGGTGTTTGTAGTTGCCATCTGCCACGCCGGTGTTTGCCAACCCGGACAGTGGGAATACCACCTCAACCGGCAACTTAGCCCAGCGACTGGACAGCAACAACGTCCGAGGCCCAACGTGAATTCACTGAGGCCGCGCACTGCGTCACGAGTGCCGCTTCCCCGAGGCCTCGTGCAGCCACCGCGGATCCATCAGCGCGGAAACACCGAGGCCGCGCGGCACCAGCGCAGTGCAGATCCATCCCGGTGACAAACAACGCAGGCTGTTAACATCGGCGATCGACAAGCTGCTCATAAGCCGACCATGGGGCCTAAGAAGGTTCTGACAGCGGAGGAAGGTGACGATATTAAAAAATCTCTGGACTTTTTATCAGAGGAGATTTCTGTTGTGAAGCAGCAACAGAAATCAATCATGGATCTGGTGGAGGAGGTGAAGGCATTACGGCTCCAGAATGCCGAGAAAGACCGGCATCTGGTGCAGCTGGAAAATAGAGTGGCTGAATTGGAGCAGTACACCAGAATTAACGACGTCATCATCACAGGTCTTCATATCAAACCACGGTCCTACGCACGGGCGGTAACAGATGAGAGCGGAGGGGAGCCCAGTGAACAGGAGGTCAGCTCTGTGGAAAAACAGGTTGCTGATTTCCTCCTATCTAAAGGTATAGAAATGGATTTAAATAACATTGAAGCGTGCCACCCTCTGCCCCGGAGAAATGACGGTGATAAACGAACCGTCATCATGAGATTCATCAACAGAAAACGCAAAACAGCACTGTTAAAACAAGGAAGAAAACTGAAAGGGACAAACGTATTCATCAATGAACATCTCACCAAACGGAATGCCGACATCGCCAGGAAAGCACGCTTCTTGAAGAAACAGGGAAAAATCCAGCACACATGGACTTCAAACTGTAAAATATTCATCAAACTGAACGGATCACCAGAACAAGCAAAAGTCATGGCAATAAGGAACATCGAGGAGCTGGACAAATATGAATAGTGTTTCTTAAAGTGAGGATCTGGACAAATATGACCAATAAGGTATGAGGACACAAACACATCACAACACCATGACACAGACCAGAGGAACCTATTCATCTACTACCTATTCATCTACATCTGGAGACAAGAAGGATATAACTCAAAGGATTGCTGATCATGGAAAAGTAGAACTGAGAACATTTAAATACACAGACCACAATGTACTGGACTTGGAGCACGATATAGACCCGGACAATAATTTCTTCTCAAATATCAATGACAGTTGTTGCTATTATACAGATGAACAGTTTAATCGGATCATTAAAACGGATAACAAATTATCAATAATCCATTTCAACAGCAGAAGTCTATATGCAAACTTTAACAACATTAAAGAATATTTAAGTCAGTTTAAAAAAATATTTAACATAATTGCTATATCAGAAACATGGATCAATTCCATTCCAGCTTATTAATTAATCCAAAACCCAGACAGAGCTTTAATTCATTTGAAAGCTTGTCTCTTAGTCTTGTCCATCCAAATTGGAAGTCCCAAAAACCAGTTTTATTTGTTATTATCTATCGTCCACCTGGTCGTTACTGTGAGTTTCTCTGTGAATTTTCAGACCTTTTGTCTGACTTAGTGCTTAGCTCAGATAAGATAATTATAGTGGGCGATTTTAACATCCACACAGATGCTGAGAATGACAGCCTCAACACTGCATTTAATCTATTATTAGACTCTATTGGCTTTGCTCAAAAAGTAAATGAGTCCACCCACCACTTTAATCATATCTTAGATCTTGTTCTGACTTATGGTATGGAAATAGAAGACTTAACAGTATTCCCTGATAACTCCCTTCTGTCTGATCATTTCTTAATAACATTTACATTTACTCTGATGGACTACCCAGCAGTGGGGAATAAGTTTCATTACACTAGAAGTCTTTCAGAAAGCGCTGTAACTAGGTTTAAGGATATGATTCCTTCTTTATGTTCTCTAATGCCATATACCAACACAGTGCAGAGTAGCTACCTAAACTCTGTAAGGGAGATAGAGTATCTCGTCAATAGTTTTACATCCTCATTGAAGACAACTTTGGATGCTGTAGCTCCTCTGAAAAAGAGAGCTTTAAATCAGAAGTGTCTGACTCCGTGGTATAACTCACAAACTCGTAGCTTAAAGCAGATAACCCGTAAGTTGGAGAGGAAATGGCGTCTCACTAATTTAGAAGATCTTCACTTAGCCTGGAAAAAGAGTCTGTTGCTCTATAAAAAAGCCCTTCGTAAAGCTAGGACATCTTTCTACTCATCACTAATTGAAGAAAATAAGAACAACCCCAGGTTTCTTTTCAGCACTGTAGCCAGGCTGACAAAGAGTCAGAGCTCTATTGAGCTGAGTATTCCATTAACTTTAACTAGTAATGACTTCATGACTTTCTTTGCTAACAAAATTTTAACTATTAGAGAAAAAATTACTCATAACCATCCCAAAGACGTATCGTTATCTTTGGCTGCTTTCAGTGATGCCGGTATTTGGTTAGACTCTTTCTCTCCGATTGTTCTGTCTGAGTTATTCTCATTAGTTACTTCATCCAAACCATCAACATGTTTATTAGACCCCATTCCTACCAGGCTGCTCAAGGAAGCCCTACCATTATTTAATGCTTCGATCTTAAATATGATCAATCTATCTTTGTTAGTTGGCTATGTACCACAGGCTTTTAAGGTGGCAGTAATTAAACCATTACTTAAAAAGCCATCACTTGACCCAGCTATCTTAGCTAATTATAGGCCAATCTCCAACCTTCCTTTTCTCTCAAAAATTCTTGAAAGGGTAGTTGTAAAACAGCTAACTGATCATCTGCAGAGGAATGGTCTATTTGAAGAGTTTCAGTCAGGTTTTAGAATTCATCATAGTACAGAAACAGCATTAGTGAAGGTTACAAATGATCTTCTTATGGCCTCGGACAGTGGACTCATCTCTGTGCTTGTTCTGTTAGATCTCAGTGCTGCTTTTGATACTGTTGACCATAAAATTTTATTACAGAGATTAGAGCATGCCATAGGTATTAAAGGCACTGCGCTGCGGTGGTTTGAATCATATTTGTCTAATAGATTACAATTTGTTCATGTAAATGGGGAATCTTCTTCACAGACTAAAGTTAATTATGGAGTTCCACAAGGTTCTGTGCTAGGACCAATTTTATTCACTTTATACATGCTTCCCTTAGGCAGTATTATTAGACGGTATTGCTTAAATTTTCATTGTTACGCAGATGATACCCAGCTTTATCTATCCATGAAGCCAGAGGACACACACCAATTAGCTAAACTGCAGGATTGTCTTACAGACATAAAGACATGGATGACCTCTAATTTCCTGCTTTTAAACTCAGATAAAACTGAAGTTATTGTACTTGGCCCCACAAATCTTAGAAACATGGTGTCTAACCAGATCCTTACTCTGGATGGCATTACCCTGACCTCTAGTAATACTGTGAGAAATCTTGGAGTCATTTTTGATCAGGATATGTCATTCAAAGTGCATATTAAACAAATATGTAGGACTGCTTTTTTGCATTTACGCAATATCTCTAAAATCAGAAAGGTCTTGTCTCAGAGTGATGCTGAAAAACTAATTCATGCATTTATTTCCTCTAGGCTGGACTATTGTAATTCATTATTATCAGGTTGTCCTAAAAGTTCCCTAAAAAGCCTTCAGTTAATTCAAAATGCTGCAGCTAGAGTACTGACGGGGACTAGAAGGAGAGAGCATATCTCACCCATATTGGCCTCTCTTCATTGGCTTCCTGTTAATTCTAGAATAGAATTTAAAATTCTTCTTCTTACTTATAAGGTTTTGAATAATCAGGTCCCATCTTATCTTAGGGACCTCGTAGTACCATATTACCCCAATAGAGCGCTTCGCTCTCAGACTGCAGGTTTACTTGTAGTTCCTAGGGTTTGTAAGAGTAGAATGGGAGGCAGAGCCTTCAGCTTTCAGGCTCCTCTCCTGTGGAACCAGCTCCCAATTCAGATCAGGGAGACAGACACCCTCTCTACTTTTAAGATTAGGCTTAAAACTTTCCTTTTTGCTAAAGCTTATAGTTAGGGCTGGATCAGGTGACCCTGAACCATCCCTTAGTTATGCTGCTATAGACGTAGACTGCTGGGGGGTTCCCATGATGCACTGTTTCTTTTTCTTTTTGCTCTGTATGCACCACTCTGCATTTAATCATTAGTGATCGATCTCTGCTCCCCTCCACAGCATGTCTTTTTCCTGGTTCTCTCCCTCAGCCCCAACCAGTCCCAGCAGAAGACTGCCCCTCCCTGAGCCTGGTTCTGCTGGAGGTTTCTTCCTGTTAAAAGGGAGTTTTTCCTTCCCACTGTAGCCAAGTGCTTGCTCACAGGGGGTCGTTTTGACCGTTGGGGTTTTACATAATTATTGTATGGCCTTGCCTTACAATATAAAGCGCCTTGGGGCAACTGTTTGTTGTGATTTGGCGCTATATAAAAAAAATTGATTGATTGATTGATTGATCAATGAAGATAAAGGAATGGATTTTGAACTGGATGGATATGAATTTAATTGTGTAAACAGAAAAAATAAGAGTGGAGTGGCTGTGTATGTGGATAAGAACATGGATTATAAAATAGTAGACAATATGACAACTGTGATTGATAACTTATTAGAATGTATAACTATTGAAATATGTGAAGAAAAAAGCAAAAATGTATTAGTCAGCTGTATATATAGAGCACCAGGATCTTGTATTGAAACATTCACTGACTGTATGGGAAAAATGTTCTCAAAAACTAATCAAAAAACTGTGTTCATTTGTGGTGACTTAAATATTGATCTGCTCAATCCAAATAAGCATAAAATAACAGATGAATTTATCAGTATAATGTACAGTATGAGTTTATATCCAAAAATCACCAGGCCAAGCAGAATTACATCCCATAGTGCCACCTTAATTGATAATATATTCAGCAATGATATTGAGAATAACACTGTGAGTGGATTATTAATCAATGACATTAGTGATCATCTACCAGTTTTCATCGTTTATAATAGAAACCATCGGCGGAATCAGCCAGAGGAGAAAATAAAATACAGGCGAGTGCGGACAGAGGAAAACATGAACACACTAAAGAAGGATTTACAGGAGCAAAACTGGGAAAAGGTATACAGTGAAAGTGATGTTGATAGTGCATATGAAACTTTTTTACAAATATTTACATCATTATATGATAAAAATTGTCCAATTAAACAAGACTACAGAAAACAAAAAATCCAAGCTCGACCATGGATGACGAAAGGGTTACGAAATGCATGTAATAAGAAAAATACACTGTATAGAGAATTCATAAAACTAAAGACTAAAGAGGCAGAAAATAGATATAAGAAATACAAAAATAGATTAACTAATATTATACGGGTATGTAGGAAGGAATATTATAGTAACATATAATAACAAAAACAATATTAAAGGAATATGGGATATATTAAATAGCATTATCAAAAATGGTAATAAAAAACAGAGTTACCCTCAGTATTTCATTGATAATAATGTCAAGAAGGAAAATAAGGATGAGGTAGTCAACGGTTTTAATAATTTTTTGTAAATATTGGACCAAGCTTGGCAGAAAAATTCCCGATTCCCAACCTGAGGATTGGGATAATAATCTCATAGAAAGAAATCCCTGTTCAATGTTCCTCACAGCAGTGGATGGAAATGAAATTATAGACATTGTGAATAATTGTAAATATAAAACATCTACCGATTTAAATGAAATTGATATGGTGGTGGTAAAACAGGTCATTGAATGGATTGTAGAACCATTAACATACATCTGTAACTTATCATTTCAAACCGGTAAATTTCCCAATCAAATGAAAATAGCTAAGGTTGTGCCGCTGTATAAGACTGGGGATAGACACCACTTCACAAATTATAGACCTGTTTCTTTGCTTCCACAATTTTCCAAATTATTAGAAAAGTTATTCAATAATAGATTAGACAAATTCATAAATAAACATAAATTACTTACTGATAGTCAATATGGATTCAGAGCACATAGTTCAACATCACTTGCATTAATAGAATCAGTTGAGGAGATTACAAACGCCATAGACCACAAATTACATTCAGTTGGAATATTTATAGACCTTAAAAAGGCTTTTGATACAATTAATCATGACATATTAATCAATAAACTTGAACAGTATGGGATTAGGGGGTTGGTGTTGCACTGGGTGAGAAGCTACTTAAGTAACAGAAAACAGTTTGTGAAGTTGGGGGAATATACATCATCATGCTTGGACAATGCTTGTGGCGTCCCACAGGGGTCAGTATTGGGTCCAAAACTGTTTCTAATTTATATAAATGATATTGTCAATGTTTCCAAAATATTAAAATTAGTATTATTTGCAGATGACACAAGCATTTTTTGTTCAGGGGGGGATTTGCAGGAGTTACTGAGGAGGATCAGTATAGAAATGGGAAAATTGAAAATATGGTTTGACAGAAATAAATTATCATTAAACTTATGTAAAACAAAATACATGTTATTTGGCTATTGTAATACAGACATACAGGTTCAGTAACAAGTCGAGGGGGTAGATATTGAAAGGGTACATGAAAATAAGTTTCTGGGGGTGATAATAGATGATAAGATAAACTGGAAGACTCATATAAAACATATACAAAGTAAACTGTCAAGAAGCATTTCAGTTCTAAACAAAGCGAAACATATTCTGGACCACAACTCACTCCGCATTCTTTACTGCTCACTGGTTTTACCATATTTACAGTACTGTGCAGAGGTATGGGGTAATACTTATAAAGGTACAACACAATCACTATCAGTAATGCAGAAAAGAGCTATAAGAGTTATTCATAATACTGGCTATAGAGATCATACAAATCCACTATTTTTACAATCCAAATTCTTAAAATTCACAGACTTGGTTCATTTTCAAACAGTACAAATTGTGTATAAAGCAATAAACAATTTACTTCCAGCAAATATTAAAATATGTTTTTTAACAGATCAGGGGATTACAGTCTGAGGGGGAAATTTAATTTAAAGCATCAGTGGGCACGAACAACATTAAAAGGTTTCTGTATTTCTGTCTGTGGGGTGAGGATGTGGAACAGATTGGGAGTGGGGCTCAAGCAATGTCCAAGCATGAACCAGTTCAAACAGCGGTACAAAAATATGTTTTTTTTCTGGGTATAGGGAGGAGGAAGGGTAATGAGGGTTAGGGTGTTTTTGTTTTTTGCTTCGGCTTGTAAATATATAGTATTTTGTATGTAAGTAGGTATGTGTAGGTGTATATTTATGTTTGTGTATATATATATGTGTATATATGTATATGTGTATGTATGTTGATGTGTATATGTATGTGTATGTGTATATATATGTATATATATATATATTGATATCGGTTTAGGTGTGTAGGAATTTATGTGTATATGTGGCAAAGGGTATTACTGGTTGTGGGGAAGAAGGGGTAGGGATAAATAAGCTGATGCTTCACCCTACCCCTTTTCGGACATGTTGGGTACACAGTAGGAACTTTTTTGTTGTTGTCTTTACTGATCTATCTTGTAATTGTTGTTGTATCAAATGTTCGAAATAAACAGTTTTCATTCATTCAAAGATAAAGAAAAATGGTAAATGGACGCCATTTATAGTGCTTTTCCATCTGAATCAGAAGCTCAAAGTGCTTTACAACGATGTCTCGCACTCACGCAATGATTTTAGGGTGCTGCCATACGAGGTGTCCACGACACACCGGGAGCAAGCTGGGGATTAAGGACCTTGGCCAAGGGTCCTTGGTGATACTCCAGTCAGGCTGGGGTTTGAACCGAGCATCTTCTGGTCTCAAGCCCAATGCTTAACCACTAGACCATTGCAGAAATATCTGCAAATAAAAGGTCTCACATGTGAGTTGGCTTTTCCAAGCTGGTTATCGACTGTCCAGGATGAAAACATTTGCATCCCCCACACTCTTACCAGCTTGGAAAACAAACTGTAACGGGTCTAATTTACCATCAATGATGGAGATGATCATATCTTTCAAGATCGAGGATGTGCGTGCTACAGGTCTTAAAGTCTTCAGTTCCTTGCCATACTTTATTTTGTAATGGGTATGTTTTCCACACTTTAGGTATTTAGCTCACTTCGGCGCACATCTGGAAGAATTTAGTGAAAACTTCACAAAGTTGTTCTGCACAATGGTGCACAGTCTGCCCACAGATAGTTAGGAATAGCCACCTTGTGTTCACCCCTTTAAGAAAAAGGCTGTGGCACCTTCCTAAGAAGCCTTAGTGACCAGCGAGCAGTTGTTCAACTGGTCATGCCACTGATCATGTGGTTATATATTCGTGGGCCAATCAGCTGTAGTCATTCATTCGCCAGCTCTCATACAGAACAGTACTTTCCAATAAACACTTTAATGAAGATGTGCATTTGTGGCAACACTACCCAGCTGTTGTTGCTGCTCCATCTGTAGCTGAACCATCATATGCTTGAGTCTTCTTGGTACGAACAGATCACCCATACTGATACTGGCGGTAATATGCCAGACTGAGATGAGCCCTAATACATACATACTCAGCTACATGGTGGAATAGAGCGGAGAAGGATTTTCTTTCACCAAAACAGATCAAATCTAGGCTTGCTGCTCAGATGTACCTTGTGGCAATTTGTAGCTGAACTAAACTTTCAGGTCTTTTTAAGAAAATCCTCCTCTGTATAACGTGACAATAAAATGCAAAGCTTGCACTCTGCACAATTTCTCCAATCACAGCCACATAAGCCTATAATGTCTTTCTTCATACTTTTCCTTCTTGCACAGTCACTCAGTTTTCAAGAACTGTCTACTCCATTCAGATTTACCATAGGGTGCCATACTGTTTGTATTTCTTTGTACTTGATGTAAATAAAGTCCAAGACATGTTCAGTAGCAGCTTCACCATCAGAGAGCCTCGTGCACAAACTACCACAAAAGACTCCAAGCTGTCACTGTATTAAGAACAGGGGTATGTAAACTTTTGATCAGGATCATTTGGGTAGTTTCTCTTGTCATTATGATTTAAAAAGAGCAAACACAGTTGTTTGACAATAAATGACTTCACACAGCCATTAACCATGAGTGAAAAAAAGTTTTTGTGTTATTCATATTCTCTAAAAAATGGCCATAATGTAGTGTCGTGTAATTTTTGGTTGCTTTACATCTGGTGGTTTATGTATGTTTGTGTGTTTATTTTTTGAAGCAGTTCAACAGTAAAACTAGAGATGGCTTCACGGTCAACTCCAAAGTGCCAAGTACGAAGGATCCTGGGAAAGAGTACGATGGTTTCACCATCACCATCACTGGAGATAGGTGCAGCCCGGCTTTGTTTTCTACCCATTTCCTACAAATTTTATAAGAGGTGTTAACATATTACTTCTGGTGATGGCATTACAAAGAATTGATATGGGTAAATACTACATTGTGGTTGCTAAACAGCTTCCTTCAAATAAATTTGCTGGAGAAGAAAGAAAATTTTAAATAATGTAAAAATTAAATTATACTAATACATTTGTTATGGGAACCACTAAATACTGACAATGGTTGTGACACAGATGAGGGCAGGGAACACTCCAAGGGTCTAAGGCATTGGAGCAGCGCTCCACCAGGCTGGTAGAGATGCTGTTCTGCTGGCATTGTAGACTATATATGTTTTTGTCTGTCTGTTTAGAGCAGCAGGTTAATTATACAGACTGAAAGAAATGACCCATCATCCCATTCTGGAAAGGGTTTACAATAATTACATGGGTATTCTATGCCAGGAAAGGTTCTTGCAAGTATTATTGTAATAGTATTCAGTACCAGTTACTTGCTCATTGAACTGTGGACCGCATTAGGTACTGGTAGTGCCACATTGTACGGGGCAGAATCTCTGAATTTTCCCCAGTGGAAATTGGCGTTTGTTAGGGACATGTTCTGTCTACTGCACTATTCAATGACTTCCTGCCCTTGACTTCCCTTGTGACGCTGTGATCTTTATAGAAGTAGACACCATGATTGTAGCACTCGGAAGCTTTGGAGGAATTTGAATAGCTGAGATTGTGATGGTTCTGGACCAAGATGAAAATCCAGAGTTTCAATGGATTCAGCCATTAGAAGTGTATTTGTGTTGAACTTGTAGAGCCATTCATTGATTTCTGCAGTGTCATTCATGTGTCTGGGACCTCGGCCTTTTAGATCAGGAGATGCCAGGAGAGAGCTTACACAGTAAATTTTGCTGAGTAAAATTTACTCTGCTGGGATAACATTTGGTCCCAGTGTAAATAGTTAAATATACTCTACTACAGGGCTAAATTAACTCAACACAGTGTAAAATCAACTCTTATTGGAGTAGAACCACTTGCATTGACTAGACGGTGTCGCCGACCAAACGCCCCCCCCCCCCCCCCCCCCTAAAAATCAGTCCGCCCTGCCTTCACTGCACAGGCGTCATCAGCCGCGGTTCACGGATTATCACCTCGTTTCTGCTTAAAACTGCACTCCAGTCATCATCTATCTCAGCAACAGATATCTGAAGCTTTTGTACAACAATCATTTCCATATAAATTCAGCATTATTTCATCATAAAAAACAGGAAGCGATCAGAGCGCTGCAGCCACATGGGCTGCTAGCTGTTGCCTTCACTGCTCATCCGTCATTTCAAAGCGTCAACGATTATTGCCTCATTTCTGCTTAAAACAGCCTTGTTTCTGCTTAAACTGACTTTATAATGATTTAAGAGGTTTTACCTTTATCATCTGATGGTTAATAATCTCATTAATCCATTTGATTGGGTGAAGAGACTCCATCTCACAGGGGCTGCTGTGGTCGTAAATGACGCTTGCGCAGTGGAGGCAGGGCAGACCAGTTTTTAGGGGTGGACTATTCAGTCGATAGAGCTGTTTTCACTTAGGAAATTACCCTGTTGTATCTGATGATTTGTGGACGTTCATGCTGGTTATACGGTCACAAACAGAGCTTAACGGCGACGCGTTATCTGTATCAGAATCCAATCAATACTTTCGTATGGTAGCTTAAATTCACCCATTTCGGCGACGGTGGCGGTGTTGGTACGCAACTTTCTCTTGCTCTCAAATAACAGCGCTAACAGCTAGCAGCACGCAGCCGGTGTTCTGTAGAATTGTGCGTCTCATCACATAAATCGACAGTTCCATGTTCCGACTATATTGCATGCGCAGTTGCGCGGAGGACAGGAATGAAATTCAACAGGAATGACATCTCATCAGAACACCGGTCAGGGTGCAGAGTAATACATCCAAATGTGAAACGGTCGAGTATTTTGCCACCGTTACCCCGATATTATACAGTGTGAAATCTCACACACTTAACCAGTCAGATTCGTGGAAAAACTGTAATTGGATTAGAATCTATAATAGAGTGTATTTTACTCTATTTAGACTCGGACCAAATGTTAACTCGGCAGAGTATATTTTACGCAGCAAAATTTACTGCGTACAGGCTTAGCCCTGTCCAGTTCCCTCATGATTCCATAAATGGAGTCATGAGGTGAGTGGACAGAGGTGTTTGGTGATGCTGTCTGTACAGGAGAATGAGGATCCAAGCTTTTAGGCTCCTGGTCTGTCCTGTCCTATATGATTGTGAGACTTTTGACACTCACCAGTGACCTAAAAGGACAACTTGATATCTTTGTTACAAGGTCTCTTCAGTGGGTTGTTTGGTACCGTTGGAATGCATGATCCAGCACGCGGGTGCCTCAGCGTTGAGGATGCAGCAGCTGGAGTAAGGGGGGATGTCCACCTTTCAGCTGGCTGCAGCAGATAGATGGATATTTTTGATGGAGTGGTTGTCTGATTGGGTGTCTGCCATGCAGTAGCCAAGGTGGTGTCGTAGTATGTTGGATGCAGAGACACGTGGCACCAGTGCATGCTCCCAGACCTGTTCCTACCTAACTTTGTCCCACCCTGATATTTTCTACAAAATTTATATGTGGGGGTAACTAATGACTGTGTGAGATGATAGAGTAGAGACAATCAGTACGAGTAAATATTACATTTTGATTGTGAACAGAACTTTGTCCAACACAGTGCTTCTTTTACATATATTTATTGGAGTAGAAAAAAGTTAATTTATTATAAATTAAATTACAATTACACATTTGCTACGCCGGCATCAGATGTATCTTGTTTGTTTTGTATTAGGGTGGGCAACATGTTATTCTCAGTGGAGACTCAAACCACAGAAGAACGCACACAACAGTACCAGTCTGAGATAGAGTCCATCTACAAGGACCTTACTGCCAAAGGGAAGGCGTTAATGCTGTCCACAGAACTTGGGGTAAGAGTCACTTCTTCTTTTCTCATTCCATCGTAACTCAAAAACTGATGAAAACCTTTTCTATTTTTTTTAAAAAGCCAATTTATCAGACATAATTTTACATGTTGCATTAGTTTTGGCTTCTGTGTATGTGTGTGGACACACTGAGACTGACCATATGGACTCTAATGATTTTTGTTCTTTCAGGATGCAGATGCCGTGTGCAACTTGATCCTGTCCTTAGTTTATTATTTCTGCAACCTCATGCCTCTCTCCAGAGGGTCCAGGTAAATACACTGAGGAGGAAGAATGTTTGTACAGTTTTGGTTTTCAGCCACCTCAAGCTAAAAAAAAACTACTGCTGCAGTGAGTAGGAAACTTACGCAAGTCGGGTCATATCAGGTCTGAGAGCATGTGCTGGTGCCACAAGTTGCAATCACACCATGGAACCAACCTGGGACCTGACTTTCAACAACCACCAACAGTCCATCCTCACCACCTGATAACAGCCATCTATGTGGTGGTAAGGGGACTTACTTTATATGAGTGCAGTGGTTGGTCTAGCTAGCTGCAAACTCCGTTTCATTTGTCTGTAAAAGCTAGTGAGAAATAAACATTTCTAAAACTGAAAATGCTGTTTTGGGACCTGGTAACACCTCTAAAGTGATTTACAAGACATTTCACTGGCGTTAGCATGGTGTCGTCACAGGCTGGTCTAGCCAGCTGCAAACTCTGTTTCGATTGTGTGTAAATATAACCTGTTTCTCATATATTATGTAAAAGCTAGTGAGAAATAAACACTTCTAAAACTGAAAACGCTAGGGGTGCTGGAAAAAAATTGATTCATGTCCGAATCGCGATTCTTATTTATTAAGATTCTGAATCGATCCAAAATGTCCAAGAATTGATTTTTAAAAATACTTGCTGCGTGTACTGTTTGTCAGGCAATGGCCTCCGTACTACAGTGTCCCTGCTAGGGGAGGGTGTGGTGTGCTTCAAACATTCGTGAGCTGCAGCTTAGCATGGTGGACGAAGAGCTAATTTTGGATTTTATTATTTGCTGCGTAAGAAGGAGTTTGACATGACTTATGCAGTGTGCAGAATCTGCAAAATGAAAGTCAAGTACTTCGGAAACACTTCAAATCCACAAGCCCACATGCTACACCATCACCCGGAGCTAAAAGAAGCGGAGCAGCAGTCGCTGCCGACTACAGACCTGCGCACACTCCATCACTTCACTAAACTTCCAGGCAACTCTGAACGAGCAAAGCAGATAAGCAAATTTACTTCTTTAGAATCACTTGATTAACCTTGTAAAGCTGCATTTTCTTAAACACAAACATTTTTTAAGTAATATAACTATTTCTCAGAGCTCTTTCAATCGAAAATCGATTCTGAATTGAATCGTCACCCCAACAATCGGAATCAAATTGAATTGTGAGTTGTAAGATTCACATCCCTAGAAAATGCTGTTTTGGGATCTGATAACAGCTCTAAAGTGATTTACAAGACATTTCACGGGCATTAGCATGGTGTCGTCACAGGCTGGTCTTCTATTCTATGCTATTCTACACCATTAAACAGTAAATATTGTTTGTTTGATTGATTGATTGAGGAGCTTTATTGAACATGTACGAATTGTACATAAGACAATAGGATCTTCATAAATAACAATAAATGTATAATTTGTGTTTTTTGGCATTGCATTGTTTTTTTATTTGTTTTTTTTATGGGATTCAGATTAAACCAGATGACAGAATAGTGCAATCGTTAAACAAAACATAGCAATGAAGAAAATGAGATGATCCCTGTTCAAAGGGTTACATACTCTTAGTCCTTCATACAGTGTATTTCCCTTTTTAGCATCAGTGACAGCTTGCGGTCTTTTGTGGTCGTTGTGGATGAGTACCTTTACTTTCTCAGATGATAGAGCTGCCCATTCTTTTTCACAAAAAGCTTCCACAACCTGTAACGTCTTTGGCTGTCTTGCATCAACTGCATATATGAGATCTCCCCAAAGTTGTTCTTTTTGTGAATATTGTGGTCAGGAGACTTTAATGGCCCTTTCACAACCTTCACCTTTTTTCTGATACACTGGCTTTGTGCTTCAGATCATTGTAATATTGGAAAGTGTGTCCCATGCACAGCTTTTCAGAATCAAAGTAAGTTCTCACATACAATGAATTTGATCTGGTGTCATTGGTGCATAAACAGTAAAAGAAAATATGTCTATACAAAGTAATAGGTGCATAAACAACAGTAAAAAGAAAAGGGAAAAAATACTTCTACAAGAGTAAAGGAGTCAAATAGTCAAATGGGCTAAACTAAGTTTACTGTCAAATAGATATAGTGGAATGGGGCTATGCAGGCATACAGATGAACAGTCAGGGATGATCAGTCTGTACTTTGTGGGAGTGGCGGGGGGAGGCAGGGTAAATGGGGTCTCTGACATTATTTATAAATCTAGCTGCTGATGGAAAGAAGCTGTTTTTGTGTCTTGAGGTTTTAGTCCTGATGGACCTCAGCCATGTACCAGAGGAGAGGGTGACAAAAACTTTGTGTCCTGGGTAAGAGGGATCAGCTACTATCTTCCTTACTCGCCTCAGGGCCCTGGAGGTGTACAGGTCCTGTAGGGATGGCAGATTGCAGTTGATCACCTTCTCTGCTGCGTGGATGATATGCTGCAGTGTGTTCCTGTCCTTAGCAGCGGCAGTAGTGTACCAGACACATACAATGCGGTCTTTTGTGGTAGTGATATAGGAAGAGATGATGGACTCAGTGATGGCAGTGTAGAAGTTCACCATCATTGTTTTTGGCAGGTTGAACTTCTTGTGCTCTCTTGGTGATAGAGTTGATGTTCAGCTCCCACTTGAGGTCCTGGGTGATGGTGATCCTCACGTAACGGAAGGACTCAACAATGGCGACTGAGGAGTCACACAGGATGATGGAGTTAGCTGGGACTGGGTTCTTCCTGAAGTCAACAACCATCTTCACTGTGTTGAGAGCATTGAGCTCCAGATTGTTTTGCTTGCACCAGGACACCAGGTGATCGATCTCCAATCTGTAGGCCGACTCGTCCCCATCGGGGATGAGTCAGATGAAGGTTGCATGTTCAGCGAACTTCAGGAGCTGTACAGACTGGTGGCTAGTGGTGCAGCTGTTGGTGTACAGGGAGAAGAGTAGAGGAGAAAGAATGCAGCCTTGGGGGAATCCGGTGTCCCCGACCGAAAGGCCTGCCCCGCCTTCACTGAGCATGTGTCATGTCTGAGCGTCATCAGCTGCAATTCACTGATTATCACCTCGTTTCTGGTTCAAACTGCACTCCAGTCATCATCTATCTCAGTGACAGATATCTGAAGCTTTAGTCCAACACATTTCCACATAAATGCAACATTATTTCATAATAAAGGACAGGGGACCGATCAGAGCGCCACGTGCTGTTGCTGTGCCTACATCATTTCGGAGCGCCATTCACCGATTATTGCCTTGTTTCTGCTTAAAACCGACTTTAGAATGATTTAAGAAGTTTTAATTTGTCGTCTGATGGTTAATAATCATGTTATTCCCTTTGATCGCTTTGGGTTTGGAGAGTCAGTCTCAGACGAAGGCACAGTGAAGGCAGGGTGGACCAATTTTAGAGTGGGCTGTTTGATCTGCAACACCAGTACTGATGAGTGCAAATTGTCCTCAAATATTTTTTGATAACATAACTTAGTGGTTAGTACTGTTGTCTCATGACAAGAAGGTCCTGGGTTCCCTTCCCGCCTCGTCCTTTTTGTGTGGAGCTTGCTTCTTCACCCGGGTTTGCTCTTGGTGCTCCAAAAGACATGCTGGTTAGGGGAATTGGTGACTCTAAATTGACTGTAGGTGTGAGTGAGAGTGTGTCTATATGTGGCCGGTGTAGGGTGTTTCCCACCTCTTGCACAGTGACTGCAGGGGCAGGCTCCACCCCCCGTGACCCTTGGTCAGTAAGGGTCAGTACAGCCATAGGTGAAATGTGCTCAGGTCTCACGAGAGCTACACAACTCATTGAGTGTTTATGCACAGGCACAAATTACAATCAAACCTCACGGCAACAGGTGTGGAAACATGCCCTTAAAAGCCAAACATTCAAGGGTATGTAAACCTTTGATCGGGATCATTTTTGTGATTTCAGTTATTATTTAAAAAGGGCACATGCAGTTATGTGATAAATATATCCCATTGATTATTCTGTCCCCAGTGTGGTGGCCTACTCAGTCGTGATGGGGGCACTGATGGCCAGCGGGAAAGAGGTTGCCGGTAGGATCCCTAAAGGAAAGGTAGGGTCCACAAAATTTCCTTAAGTACAAACTACTGCATGTTGAGCTCTGGAAGTTTGGAGCAGGAACCTCGTTTTTGGAGCTATGTTAACATCTTTTCACATATGACCATAACATTTTTTTTTTTTTCAAACGGAGTTGCACAGATAAGGAGCTCAGCTACCAGTATGTAGACCTGAGTTTAAATCCTGCTCATGTTTCCTGTCTGTTTCTCTTCATTTACATTGTCCCAGCCCACCCAATTTACTGTTGTCAACCTGTTACAACAGAGTTTTAGTGTTTTTTTACAGTTGTATTAAAACAGGATGCTTTGTCTCTGATGGCTGATGGATGGATTGAACGTAAACTTTTGTGACAAATGATTCAGAGTTACCAGATTGAAAGCAGGTGACACACAATCCATCGCTCGCTCTCTCTTTTCTCATCATTAAAGATAAAACAATGTTTGTTCTTGTTACTGTGGCAAGCAGTGAAAGATGAACATTTTAAATTTTAGTTTTATAAACTCCTGGTGTATCACCAGCTGCAATCTGCAAGTTTCTCCAAATACCATTGCTTGGAACTTCCATTTAACTTTTTTCTTTGTTTTTGCCATTTCCATCTCTTCATTTTTCCGTTCATAATCCAACTCTTGATCACAGGAAAACTCAGCATCGTCGCCTCGTGTCACTCTGAAAGGCTGATGGCACCTGTTCAGGAGCTCAGTGCACGTGTTCTTTCTTTTTCCTGTCGAGCACATAGTCATTTAATGTTTTTCTTGTTATTTGTACCATTTATTGCTTAATTTTGGAATGTATTATTTGGAAAAGCCACGACATCTCAGATTCTCTAACTTATCCACTCTGGAGATGAACCATCCCTTAGTTATGCTGCTATAGACGTAGACTGCTGGGGGGTTCCCATGATGCACTGTTTCTTTCTCTTTTTGCTCTGTATGCACCACTCTGCATTTAATCATTGGTGATTGATCTCTGCTCCCCTCCACAGCATGTCTTTTTCCTGGTTCTCTCCCTCAGCCCCAACCAGTCCCAGCAGAAGACTGCCCCTCCCTGAGCCTGGTTCTGCTGGAGGTTTCTTCCTGTTAAAAGGGAGTTTTTCCTTCCCACTGTAGCCAAGTGCTTGCTCACAGGGGGTCGTTTTTACCGTTGGGGTTTTACATAATTATTGTATGGCCTTGCCTTACAATATAAAGCGCCTTGGGGCAACTGTTTGTTGTGATTTGGCGCTATATAAAAAAATTGATTGATTGATTGATTGGAGATCATCTTTAGAAAAACAGTTAGATGGTGTGAATGGATGACCAGGACAAGGAAGAAATGGTTCGATTCCTGTCATAGTGTGAACTTATCCTTGTCTTGTTTTTCCCTTCAACTCAGCTGGTGGATTTTGAAGCCATGACAACTTCCAGCCCAGACAGCTTCAGTAAAACAGCAAAAAGTTGGATGAATCTAAAGAGGTGAGACGATCCTTCAGTATTCTTAGTTTGCTGGTGTTTGTCAAACGTCCGTCATTAATTCTGTGGTTTGCACTCGGTTGCGCTACACTCTCTTACATTTCTCTTTTCCACCAGTTTACCAAGCTGGTACCAGAGTCTTCCATCTGTAGCAGAGACGTTCCCGTCCACTAGAACAATGATCGAGGTTCTCAATACAGATTCTTCTTCACACTGTCCAAAGAAGTCTTAACACAACTTCCATACGGGGCGGAGTCTGTTCAGTAGTCTTAATCCAAGCTTGATAAAACCAAGGGACTTTCCTTTTTGGCAACTAAGGCAACTTGGACTGAGTTCTCCAAATGTATCTTGACTGCTAAGATGATCTGTACGCTTTTAGTTATTTAGATTTTAAGGAACAAAATGATGACTGTGCTGGGTTATTTCCTGTCATCCTCTCTTAAATACTCTCTGCTTTTTTCCAGACCTTAATCATCTTTTTTAAAAAAAAATACATATTTACAGTAGTGTTCAGAATAATAGTAGTGCTATGTGACTAAAAAGATTAATCTAGGTTTTGAGTATATTTCTTATTGTTACATGGGAAACAAGGTACCAGTAGATTCAGTAGATTCTCACAAATCCAACAAGACCAAGCATTCATGATATGCACACTCTTAAGGCTATGGAATTGGGCTATTAGTAAAAAAAAAGTAGAAAAGGGGGTGTTCACAATAATAGTAGTGTGGCATTCAGTCAGTGAGTTTGTCAATTTTGTGGAACAAACAGGTGTGAATCAGGTGTCCCCTATTTAAGGATGAAGCCAGCACCTGAGGAAAAACGGGATGTTCAAGACATTGTTCAGAAGAACAGCGTAGTTTGATTAAAAAGTTGATTGGAGAGGGGAAACTTATACGCAGGTGCAAAAAATTATAGGTTGTTCATCTACAATGATCTCCATTGCTTTAAAATGGACAAAAAAAAAAAAAAAACAGACGCGTGGAAGAAAACGGAAAACAACCATCAAAATGGATAGAATAACCAGAATGGCAAAGGCTCACCCATTGATCAGCTCCAGGATGATCAAAGACAGTCTGGAGTTACCTGTAAGTGCTGTGACAGTTAGAAGACGCCTGTGTGAAGCTAATTTATTTGCAAGAATCCCCTGCAAAGTCTCTCTGTTAAATAAAAGACATGTGCAGAAGAGGTTACAATTTGCCAAAGAACACATCAACCGGCCTAAAGAGAAATGGAGGAATATTTTGTGGACTGATAAGAGTAAAATTGTTCTTTTTGGGTCCAAGGGCCACAGACAGTTTGTGAGACGACCCCCAAACTCTGAATTCAAGCCACAGTTCACAGTGAAGCACAGTGGTGCAAGCATCATGATATGGGCATGTTTCTCCTACTATGGTGTTGGGCCTATATATCGCATACCAGGTATCATGGATCAGTTTGGATATGTCAAAATACTTGAAGAGGTCATGTTGTCTTATGCTGAAGAGGACATGCCCTTGAAATGGGTGTTTCAACAAGACAATGACCCCAAGCACACTAGTAACCAAGCAAAATCTTGGTTCCAAACCAACAAAATTAATGCCTCACAGATGTGAAGAAATCATGAAAAACTGTGGAATACTACTTGTTTTTTACTAATAGCCCAATTTCATAGCCTTAAGAGTGTGCATATCATGAATGCTTGGTCTTGTTGGATTTGAGAGAATCTACTGAATCTACTGGTACGTTGTTTCCCATGAAACAATAAGAAACATACTCAAAACCTGGATTAATCTTTTTAGTCACATAGCACTATTATTCTGAACACTACTGTATCTTGAGATTAAGTAGCAGATGCCCGCATGGTTGGATATTTATGAAAATTTAAATCCAAGTTTCACTCCATCTGATGGGCAAAAATGGTATGCAATACCGAACAAGCACTTTTACGATTTTGTTTGTTTGTTTGAGATGTGGAACTCATTTGTGATTACTTTATGTTGAAGTTCTCACCTGGTGGACTCTTGATCTTACATGGGTTAATGTTACGTTGAGTTTAAATTTTCTCATTATTTTGTTATTTGTTTGTTTTGGGTCCACAACAAAGCTTCGTACATTTGCACAACGCCACCAACAAGTTGCATCCACACTGTATCTAAAGTACTTTTATTTCGCTTGGAAAACTAATGGCACTGAAATGTTCCTTCAAGCAGTGTTGACGTTTTACTTCAATTTGTATAGTTTTTGAGATATGAAGCAAATACCTTCAGGGTCGTTTGGCTTCACGTGGGAAACATGAACATTTAAAGAAAAATGGCTTTTTTTTCATTTGTTTTATTTTGTAAACTTTGTTTGTTTTTTAATCATGTGTTGAGCCCCTTCACTTTAATTGTGACCAGTAATGGTTTTAAAACACAACAAGTTTGGCTGTCGAACAAACACAAGAGCAACACTGAGATTTTGGTGTTATTTCAAGGCACTAGTTGCATTTCTTGACATAATGGGCACTATCGTAACATCTATAGCGCATGATTTAAAGTGCTGTTTGGGCCGTCGAAGTCTAGTTTTCAATTTGTGTGGCTCGTTCTCTGTGTACAGAGTAAAGCTTTTGTTTGGTCAGTCCATCAGGGGGTGTTTTAGGTTTTGGATGTAATCTGACCTTAACCAGACTATCGTCTTTTAAGAGAAATCTAAGTTTTGCAACTTGGTAGATGACAGAAGTCGAAAAAAACTGGTTGTGCACAGACTATTTATTGGAGTGCAGAACTTGAGCACCTTCCTGCAATGCTTCCTTTGCCATCCTTTTTGGTCTGTCTCCATTACCGCCAATAACACACAGACCCCCATCTGAGTCTGTTGGAAACTAGCGATAACTGCTGTGCTCCAATTTGCGCCGGTGTTAGATGGAGCCCGATGGCTTTTGCCTTCCACAGTGCCAGGACACACAGCGCAAAAGACGTTTTCTTACCGAGCATTTAGATGTCAGATTATAATGAGGCCCCATTACAAAAAAAAACATTTATTTTATCATCTTGGCATCAGAAAAAAAGTGGTAAGGTGGATTTTCTTTTTTCTTAGAGACACAACAAACAATACAGTAAAATTTTGAAGTTGGGAAATGAAACTTCCCCTAATAAGACACAAAGACGATAGTATAGTTTTCTATTATAACCAAAGCATCCTCACAGCTTTGCAATAGTATTTTGTTATAATCCACAAAAATAGATGTCATCCAAAATCTCCTCTTAATGCAGCAGATAAGTGAAACAATCATGCAAATCGTGATAAAAGCATTAACCTTTGCAGAAATACTCCTTAGACACTCCTCTTTTGAAACAACCGATTAGCCACTTGACTTTTCAGTCGGTCATCAGGTAGGGGTCAATTGAAGAATTACAGAGGTCAAAATTAAAAGATGCTCCAATCATATTGAAAAATATTCCAATTATTTGCCTGATCATAAAGATTCCAAAAAGGTATAGTTTGGACTATCTATGACTGAATTCTATGGATTTACGGGATAAAAACAGCAAGAATGGTGACAGTGGTGACAGTGTCATTTTGTACAGGGATCAAAAGTTAAAGATGCTCCAATTTTGGTAAAAAGTGATGCAAATTATTGGTTGAATGGAATAGTGTTGACACTGTTGAATGTTTGGTCTCCAAAGTAAAGGTCAAACAATGACATGTGACATACTTGTATGTTACCCTGTAACATGATAAGTAAGGATGATACATGGTCCAAACTATTCCTTTTTAAAACCGTGTTAACTAGCAATTTGCATCACTTTTTACCAAAATTGGAGCAACTTTAACTTTTGACCCCTGTACAAAATGAAACTGACCTTTGTCACCATTTTTGCTGTTTTTATCCCATAACTCCATAGAATTCAGTCACAGATAGTCCAAACTATACCTTTTTGGAATCCTTATGATCAGGCGAATAATGTGGAATATTTTTCAGTATGATTGGAGCATCTTCAATTGACCCCTACCTGACCACCAATTGAAAATTCAAGTGGCCAATCGACTTTTTCAAAAGAGGATTGTCTGAGGAGTATTTCTGTCGAATTTGATGCTTTTATCACCATTTGCAGGATTCTCCTGCAAATATATTGAATATTCTCTTGTCCGCTGCACTATCTAGGACAGGGGTGGCCAAGTTCGGTCCTCAAGAGCCACCTTCCTGACACTCTGTTGTCTCCCTGCTCCAACACACCTGAATCCAATGAAAGACTCATTAGCAGACTTTTAATGAGCCATTCATTGGATTCAGGTCAGGAAGGTGGCTCTCAAGGACCGAACTTGGCCACTGATCTAGGAGATGGGCGGGCTGCAAAATTCACCTTGCAGCCATTGTACTGAGTGTCCAAGCTACCTCCATTGTCCAGCAAACCACATGATGCCACATGCATAATTTCTTTAAGTATGGCTTATGGTCACCCGTACCATGGCTGCTTCAGCTTCTTGGCCTTATCAGCGATCTGCACCCCATTAGTGCCATCGTCCTCGTGTGTGTGTGTGTGTGTGTTTGTTAGTGACAACAAGCAGCAAGCTCCGGGCCTGACTCAGTAAACTTAGGCCTTCTTCGGCCAAAGCATATTTGCCACCTAGTCGCCGGTTCTTGCACCAGCTGTACCTCCGTCAGTGAAATTCCCAAAAAAAAAACAACAAAAAAATGATGTGGACCGATTTCAGCATGCAGGCGAGGATGATAAACTGTTTTTGTTGTTTTGTTTTTAATGGGCCTATAGCCATTGAAGTGTGAATGCGGCTGTGTCACTTTGATTTTGGAACTGTTATTTATTTATTTATTTATTTTTTGGTTTCCATTTGAAGTGGTTATGTTCACATATAGTCAGTAAAACCTCATAACCTCAGTGACTGTTCAAAATATGAATGTTCAAAATCTGGAGGACTTCAAAAAGCACATATTCTCATTAGTTTCTTTTTGTTTTTGGTTTATTTTTAATGGCTCCTCTTTGATCAACTTTGAAGGGTGTCATGGATTTGGGTCATTTGCATTCATCCACAACACGTCTCTTATCTTCCTTAAATTTTGCTGAATCCTTTGTATGTTACCACATTATGTTCACAAATGAAATAGGAGAAACATCTGTATCATCCGGATTACAGATGTAAAGGAGAAGACTGGCTGTTTGGAGGCATCCACCTAAGAAAGCTGTAATTTTAATTAGTGGTTAATTAAGTTTTATATTTGGATTTCTTAAGAACAACAGGCTGAAGTCTGTCTGTACACTGATGTCTGAATATGTTAATATAAATTTTAATGGAAGTAGAGCATGCAGTGAGGCAAGTGTTCAAAAGTGAAGTGTTTATTTTATTCTGTTTTATTTTTTGGGGACTCCAAATTAAATTTTGTTATAATCCGTAAAGTTCTTTATAATATTGTTCATTAAATGACATTTAGAAGTGTTTGTGAGACCATTTACATGCCAATGTGGTGTTAATTTGGCCACCTGGTCTGTTGTTACTGCAGTCGAATGCCCTGAAAATATTTATTGCTCAACAGATTTTACGTTTAATTTCCATATATTCCAATTGAAAGGCCTTTTGTTCATTATTTTTAATCGATTTTTCATTTTTCCCCAATAATGTTGTTGGCTCAGTGACTAGTAATATTCAACCTGTCTGGAAACTTGAAAGAGATGTTTGAGGAGATAGTTAGCAGTCAATAAAACTGTTCAACTGACTGGCAAACATAAAGGGCTTTGTGTTGTTCTTCGCGATCCAGGGGGCTGTTTAAAAAAAAAAAAGAAAAAAAAATATTTTTCAGTAATCCAGGCTGGTTTTAGTCAGAATTCTGTTTTAGGAAAGCAGTCGAGCATAAATAATCCAGTAGTTATTGTGGAGATTTATTCTTCTGAGCTGACACTACCTCACACTGCAAGTGATGCTCCTCATCTTAGTCTCCCTAAGTAACCTCTCTTTTGACACAGTCATTCTAGGGCACCCAAGGATCATCTGAGGAAACCTAGTCCCAAAGACGTCACATTGTGTCCTTCAGTTAGCATCCCACTGCTTAGCATCAAAATCTCACAACCACGAGAAGATGGGTCACACCTGCATCACCAAACACCTCTGTCCAGCGACCTCATGACTCCATGAGCTCTTCCTTTGTGAACTCAAAGGGGAAGGACCCAGAGATGTGATCATCACTGCCAACAAGTTCAACAGTTTCTCCACTTCCGATGAGTCCAGGAAGTCACTGAAAGCCTGGATCTTAATCTTGATCCAGGACAATCACAAACCCAGACACCCCCAAGTCCTTACTCAGTTTTTCAAGTGTTACAATCACAGTATCCATTGATTCCACAAACATCACGTCATCTGCGAATTCAAGGTCGGTAAACGTGCGTCTCGCCGCAAAAATCAACAGTTCCGCATCTCAACAATATTGAGCATGCATGCACAGTTGCGCGGGGCGCAGAGTAATACATCCAAATGTGAAAGGTTTGAACATTTTGCCACCGTTACCCCGATATTATACCATCTGAAATCTCACACAATTAACCAATCAAATTTGTGGGAAAAATGTAATTGGATTAGAATGTTAATTATTTTAAATAATAATAATTTTAAAAAATCTCCAGTAAATAACCACATTGCAACTGTATAACACTAGGGATGGGATTTAGAGTGATCGAGACAGAGACGCATTACAAACCTAAATAAGCCGCGATCCTCTGGCATCATTTTCATCTAATTCTGGCGTCATCAGAGATCAGTACCAACCTGAAAGGCTGTAAATAATCGGCAAAATTAATGTGATATCCACTGCTGCGTTGCTGTTTCACACCCCGTGTCGTCAACTTAGGTTAGCTTTGTGACACGTGGACACACTTTTGGAGTTCTTAACAGGTTTTGGGCGCTTCTGTCAAAGTGCTCCACAGCAGCGTCTGACAGGCCTCATCTGTCCAAGCCTGCAGGGGATAGTGAGCCTGTGTTTTCCAGCCAGTGATTGACCCCAGATGTGACCGGCTTGAAATGCACGTTGACACAATGCAGCTCTGGTTGTTGGGATGTTGTGCAGCTTTCATTTCCCGAAAGCAAACAGCCGTTCCTGTGCTGCAGTGGGGTTGCATGTTTGTGGTGATGGATGACAAATCTCTCCAGTATGTCTAAATCATCCTCACTCGATGTGGGGCGGGATCGTCTGCTGAAGAAAGTGACTTTGAAACCTCCGGTGAAGACCATCCTTCAAAATGCCAACACAGTCACAGCCTGAGAGGTTGTGTAAAAATAATCAAGTACTCCACATTACATAGGGAAACCAGCGGGTGTGGGGTTCAAACCGGGGACCTTCCGCACTGGACCCAAGCACACTAACCACTTAGTCACCACCCCTGCTTTGAATGAATTCAGCATGAAAGAAAACATCAAACACTTCATTTGCCTTCCCAATCGGACCGGGAGTGACATGTTTAGCCGCATGTTCTCCTTGAATTGCTGGCTGTCTGAGTGGTGTCCAAAAAATGAGGTGGGCTTCATAGATAATTGGCAAAGCTTCTGGGGAAAACCTGGTCTTGTTAGGAGAGACGGCATCCATCCCACTTTGGATGGAGCAGCTCTCATTTCTAGAAATCTGGCCAATTTTCTTAAATCCTCCAAACCGTGACTATCCAGGGTTGGGACCAGGAAGCAGAGTTGTAGTCTTACACACCTCTCTGCAGCTTCTCTCCCCCTGCCATCCCCTCATTACCCCATCCCCGTAGAGACGGTGCCTGCTCCCAGACTACCAATAACCAGCAAAAATCTATTTAAGCATAAAAATTCAAAAAGAAAAAATAATATAGCACCTTCAACTGCACCACAGACTAAAACAGTTAAATCAATCAATCAACTTTTTTCTTGTATAGCGCCAAATCACAACAAACAGTTGCCCCAAGGCGCTCCACATTGCAAGGCAAGGCCATACAATAATTATGAAACACAGTCTACGTCTAAAGCAACATAACCAAGGGATGGTCCAGGGTCACCCGATCCAGCCCTAACTATAAGCCTTAGCGAAAAGGAAAGTTTTAAGCCTAATCTTAAAAGTAGAGAGGGTATCTGTCTCCCTGATCTGAATTGGGAGCTGGTTCCACAGGAGAGGAGCCTGAAAGCTGAAGGCTCTGCCTCCCATTCTACTCTTACAAACCCTAGGAACTACAAGTAAGCCCGCAGTCTGAGAGCGAAGCGCTCTAATGGGGTAATATGGTACTACGAGGTCCCTAAGATAAGATGGGACCTGATTATTCAAAACCTTATAAGTAAGAAGAAGAATTTTAAATTCTATTCTAGCATTAACAGGAAGCCAATGAAGGGAGGCCAACACGGGTGAGATATGCTCTCTCCTGCTAGTCCCCGTCAGTACTCTAGCTGCAGCATTCTGAACCAACTGAAGGCTTTTTAGGGAACTTTTAGGACAACCTGATAATAATGAATTACAATAGTCCAGCCTAGAGGAAATAAATGCATGAATTAGTTTTTCAGCATCACTCTGAGACAAGACCTTTCTGATTTTAGAGATATTGCGTAAATGCAAAAAGGCAGTCCTACATATTTGTTTAATATGCGCTTTGAATGACATATCCTGATCAAAAATAACTCCAAGATTTCTCACAGTATTACTAGAGATCAGGGAAATGCCATCCAGAGTAACGATCTGGTTAGACACCATGCTTCTAAGATTTGTGGGGCCAAGTACAATAACTTCAGTTTTATCTGAGTTTAAAAGCAGGAAATTAGAGGTCATCCATGTCTTTATGTCTGTAAGACAATCCTGCAGTTTAGCTAATTGGTGCGTATCCTCTGGCTTCATGGATAGATAAAGCTGGGTATCATCTGCGCAACAATGAAAATTTAAGCAATACCGTCTAATAATACTGCCCAAGGGAAGCATGTATAAAGTGAATAAAATTGGTCCTAGCACAGAACCTTGTGGAACTCCATAATTAACTTTAGTCTGTGAAGAAGATTCCCCATTTACATGAACAAACTGTAATCTATTAGACAAATATGATTCAAACCACCGCAGCGCAATGCCTTTAATACCTATGACATGCTCTAATCTCTGTAATAAAATTTTATGGTCAACAGTATCAAAAGCAGCACTGAGGTCCAACAGAACAAGCACAGAGATAAGTCCACTGTCCGAAGCCATAAGAAGATCATTTGTAACCTTCACTAATGCTGTTTCTGTACTATGATGAATTCTAAAACCTGACTGAACCTCTTCAAATAGACCATTCCTCTGCAGGTGATCAGTTAGCTGTTTTACAACTACCCTCTCAAGAATCTTTGAGAGAAAAGGAAGGTTGGAGATTGGCCTATAATTAGCTAAGATAGCTGGGTCAAGTGATGGCTTTTTAAGTAATGGTTTAATTACTGCCACCTTAAAGGCCTGTGGTACATAACCAACTAACAAAGATAGATTGATCATATTTAAGATTGAAGCATTAAATAATGGTAGGACTTCCTTGAGCAGCCTGGCAGGAATGGGGTCTAATAAGCATGTTGATGGTTTGGATGAAGTAACTAATGAAAATAACTCAGACAGAACAATCGGAGAGAAAGAGTCTAACCAAATACCGGCATCACTGAAAGCAGCCAAAGATAACGAAACATCTTTGGGATGGTTATGAGTAATTTTTTCTCTAATAGTCAAAATTTTGTTAGCAAAGAAAGTCATGAAGTCATTACTAGTTAAAGTTAATGGAATACTCAGCTCAATAGAGCTCTGACTCTTTGTCAGCCTGGCTACAGTGCTGAAAAGAAACCTGGGGTTGTTCTTATTTTCTTCAATTAGTGATGAGTAGAAAGATGTCCTAGCTTCACGAAGGGCTTTCTTATAGAGCAACAAACTCTTTTTCCAGGCTAAGTGAAGATCTTCTAAATTAGTGAGACGCCATTTCCTCTCCAACTTACGGGTTATCAGCTTTAAGCTACGAGTTTGTGAGTTATACCACGGAGTCAGACACTTCTGATTTAAAGCTCTCTTTTTCAGAGGAGCTACAGCATCCAAAGTTGTCTTCAATGAGGATGTAAAACTATTGACAAGATACTCTAACTCCCTTACAGAGTTTAGGTAGCTACTCTGCTCTGTGTTGGTATATGACATTAGAGAACATAAAGAAGGAATCATATCCTTAAACCTAGTTACAGCGCTTTCTGAAAGACTTCTAGTGTAATGAAACTTATTCCCCACTGCAGGGTAGTCCATCAGGGTAAATGTAAATGTTATTAAAAAATGATCAGACAAAAGGGAGTTTTCAGGGAATACTGTTAAGTCTTCTATTTCCATACCATAAGTCAGAACAAGATCTAAAATATGATTAAAGTGGTGGGTGGACTCATTTACTTTTTGAGCAAAGCCGATAGAGTCTAATAATAGATTAAATGCAGTGTTGAGGCTGTCATTCTCAGCATCTGTGTGGATGTTAAAATCGCCCACTATAATTATCTTATCTGAGCTAAGCACTAAGTCAGACAAAAGGTCTGAAAATTCACAGAGAAACTCACAGTAACGACCAGGTGGACGATAGATAATAACAAATAAAACTGGTTTTTGGGACTTCCAATTTGGATGGACAAGACTAAGAGACAAGCTTTCAAATGAATTAAAGCTCTGTCTAGGTTTTTGATTAATTAATAAGCTGGAATGGAAGATTGCTGCTAATCCTCCGCCCCGGCTCGTGCTACGAGCATTCTGACAGTTAGTGTGACTCGGGGGTGTTGACTCATTTAAACTAACATATTCATCCTGCTGTAACCAGGTTTCTGTTAGGCAGAATAAATCAATACATTGATCAATTATTATATCATTTACAAACAGGGACTTAGAAGAAAGAGACCTAATGTTTAATAGACCACATTTAACTGTTTTAGTCTGTGGTGCAATTGAAGGTGCTATATTATTTTTTCTTTTTGAATTTTTATGCTTAAATAGATTTTTGCTAGTTATTGGTGGTCTGGGAGCAGGCACCGTCTCTACGGGGATGGGGTAAAGAGGGGATGGCAGGGGGAGAGAAGCTGCAGAGAGGTGTATAAGACCACAGCTCTGCCTCCTGGTCCCAACGCTAGACAGTCACAGTTTGGAGGATCCCAAAAAATTGGCCAGATTTCTAGAAATGAGAGCTGCTCCCTCTAAAGTGGGATGGATGCCGTCTCTCCTAACAAGACCAGGTTTTCCCCAGAAGCTTTGCCAATTATCAATGAAGCCCACCTCATTTTTTGGACACCACTCAGACAGCCAGCAATTCAAGGAGAACATGCGGCTAAACATGTCACTCCCGGTCTGATTGGGGAGGGGCCCAGAGAAAACAACAGAGTCCGACATTGTTTTTGCAAAGTTACACACCGATTCAATGTTAATTTTAGTGACCTCCGATTGGCGTAACCGAGTGTCATTACTGCCGACGTGAATTACAATCTTACCAAATTTACGCTTAGCCTTAGCCAGCAATTTCAAATGTCCTTCGATGTCGCCTGCTCTGGCCCCCGGAAGACAATTGACAATGGTTGCTGGTGTCGCTAACTTCACATTTCTCAAAACAGAGTCGCCAATAACCAGAGTTTGATCCTCGGCGAGTGTATCGTCGAGTGGGGAAAAACGGTTAGAGATGTGAACGGGTTGGCGGTGTACACGGGGCTTCTGTTTAGGGCTACGCTTCCTCCTCACAGTCACCCAGTCAGCCTGCCTTCCCGACTGCACGGGGTCTGCCAGAGGGAAACTAACGGCGGCTAAGCTACCTTGGTCCGCACCGACTACAGGGGCCTGGCTAGCTGTAGAATTTTCCACGGTGCGGAGCCGAGCCTCCAATTCGCCCAGCCTGGCCTCCAAAGCTACGAATAAGCTGCACTTATTACAAGTACCGTTACTGCTAAAAGAGGCCGAGGAATAACTAAACATTTCACACCCAGAGCAGAAAAGTACGGGAGAGACAGGAGAAGCCGCCATGCTAAAACGGCTAAGAGCTAGTAGCTACGCTAAGCTAGCGGATTCCCAAACAGGGAATCCGACACTAGACAGGCTGTGGAGCAGCACAGGTAACGCACGACAACAGTGCTAAAATAAAATAAAAATCCACTAGACAGGCTGTGGAGCAGCACAGGTAACGCACAACAGTGCTAAAAAATAAAATAAAAATAAAAATCCACAGGACAGGCTGTGGAGCAGCACAGGTAACGCACGACAACAGTGCTAAAACAAAATAAAAATCCACTAGACAGGCTGTGGAGCAGCACAGGTAACGCACGACAACAGTGCTAAAAAATAAAATAAAAATAAAAATCCACTGGACAGGCTGTGGAGCAGCACAGGCAACGCACGACAACAGTGCTAAAACAAAATAAAAATCCACTGGACAGGCTGTGGAGCAGCACAGGTAACGCACGACAACAGTGCTAAATCAAAATCCACTGGACAGGCTGTGGAGCAGCACAGGTAACGCACGACAACAGTGCTAAAACAAAATAAAAATCCACTAGACAGGCTGTGGAGCAGCACAGTGCGTTACGCACAACAACAGTGCTAAAAAATAAAATAAAAATAAAAATCCACTGGACAGGCTGTGGAGCAGCACAGGCAACGCACGACAACAGCGCTAAATAAAAATCCACTGGACAGGCTGTGGAGCAGCACAGGTAACGCACGACAACAGCGCTAAATAAAAATCCACTGGACAGGCTGTGGAGCAGCACAGGTAACGCACGACAACAGCGCCAAAAAAATAAAAAAAAATCAAAATCAAAATCCACTGGACAGGCTGTGGAGCAGCACAGGTAACGCACGACAACAGTGCTAAAAAATAAAATAAAAATCCACTGGACAGGCTGTGGAGCAGCACAGGTAACACACGACAACAGCGCCAAAAAAATAAAAATCAAAATCCACTGGACAGGCTGTGGAGCAGCACAGGTAACGCACGACAACAGTGCTAAAACAAAATAAAAATCCACTGGACAGGCTGTGGAGCAGCACAGGTAACGCACGACAACAGTGCTAAATCAAAATCCACTGGACAGCCTGTGGAGCAGCACAGGTAACGCACGACAACAGTGCTAAAACAAAATAAAAATCCACTAGACAGGCTGTGGAGCAGCACAGGTAACGCACGACAACAGCGCTAAATAAAAATCCACTGGACAGGCTGTGGAGCAGCACAGGTAACGCACGACAACAGCGCCAAAAAAATAAAAAAAAAAATCAAAATCAAAATCCACTGGACAGGCTGTGGAGCAGCACAGGTAACACACGACAACAGTGCTAAAAAATAAAATAAAAATCCACTGGACAGGCTGTGGAGCAGCACAGGTAACGCACGACAACAGCGCTAAAAAATAAAAAAAATCAAAATCAAAAACCACTGGACAGGCTGTGGAGCAGCACAGGTAACACACGACAACAGTGCTAAAAAATAAAAATCAAAATCCACTGGACAGGCTGTGGAGCAGCACAGGTAACGCACGACAACAGCGCTAAAAAATAAAATAAAAATCCACTGGACAGGCTGTGGAGCAGCACAGGTAACACACGACAACAGTGCTAAAAAAAAATAAAATAATCAAAATCCACTGAACAGGCTGTGGAGCAGCACAGGTAACGCACGACAACAGTGCTAAAAATAAAATAAAAATCCACTGGACAGGCTGTGGAGCAGCACAGGTAACACACGACAACAGTGCTAAAAAATAAAAATCCACTGAACAGGCTGTGGAGCAGCACAGGTAACACATGACAACAGTGCTAAAAAATAAAATAAAAATCCACTGGACAGGCTGTGGAGCAGCACAGGTAACACACGACAACAGTGCTAAAAATAAAATAAAAATCCACTGAACAGGCTGTGGAGCAGCACAGGTAACACACGACAACAGTGCTAAAAATAAAATAAAAATCCACTGAACAGGCTGTGGAGCAGCACAGGTAACGCACGACAACAGTGCTAAAAAATAAAAATCCACTGAACAGGCTGTGGAGCAGCACAGGTAACGCACGACAACAGTGCTAAAAAATAAAAATCCACTGAACAGGCTGTGGAGCAGCACAGGTAACGCACGACAACAGTGCTAAAAAATAAAAATCCACTGAACAGGCTGTGGAGCAGCACAGGTAACACATGACAACAGTGCTAAAAATAAAATAAAAATCCACTGAACAGGCTGTGGAGCAGCACAGGTAACACATGACAACAGTGCTAAAATAAAATAAAAATCCACTGAACAGGCTGTGGAGCAGCACAGGTAACACACGACAACAGTGCTAAAAAATAAAAATCCACTGAACAGGCTGTGGAGCAGCACAGGTAACGCATGACAACAGTGCTAAAAAATAAAATAAAAATCCACTGAACAGGCTGTGGAGCAGCACAGGTAACACACGACAACAGTGCTAAAAAATAAAAATCCACTGAACAGGCTGTGGAGCAGCACAGGTAACGCACGACAACAGCGCTAAAATAAAATAAAAATCCACTGAACAGGCTGTGGAGCAGCACAGGTAACACATGACAACAGTGCTAAAAAATAAAATAAAAATCCACTGGACAGGCTGTGGAGCAGCACAGGTAACACACGACAACAGTGCTAAAATAAAATAAAAATCCACTAGGCAAGCTGTGGAGCAGCACGACAACAGTGCTAAAAAATAAAACAAAAATAAAAACGTTAGCCTGCCAACGCTGATGAAGGCCAGCTGATAAAAGAGCTCCGTTGCGATGCTTCGACCGTTAGAGGTCTTCCTTAGGCGTTGGAGCACGGTGAAAAAGTAAAAAAAAGTAAGTAAGTCTTGAAAAAGACTGTTAATTCAAAGAACTCAAACAGCTCAGTTCAAACAGCTAACAGATACAGCAGAACACCGCTGTGCTCCGGAACAGGAAGTCAACTCAGTAAGCACATAAACACATTTTTACTGGTGATGATCAAATGTGGTCTATTAAACATTAGGTCTCTCTCTTCTAAGTCCCTGTTGGTAAATGATATAATAATTGATCAACATATTGATTTATTCTGCCTTACAGAAACCTGGTTACAGCAGGATGAATATGTTAGTTTAAATGAGTCAACACCCCCGAGTCACACTAACTGCCAGAATGCTCGTAGCACGGGCCGAGGCGGAGGATTAGCAGCAATCTTCCATTCCAGCTTATTAATTAATCAAAAACCCAGACAGAGCTTTAATTCATTTGAAAGCTTGACTCTTAGTCTTGTCCATCCAAATTGGAAGTCCAAAAAAACAGTTTTATTTGTTATTATCTATCGTCCACCTGGTCGTTACTGTGAGTTTCTCTGTGAATTTTCAGACCTTTTGTCTGACTTAGTGCTTAGCTCAGATAAGATAATTATAGTGGGCGATTTTAACATCCACACAGATGCTGAGAATGACAGCCTCAACACTGCATTTAATCTATTATTAGACTCTATTGGCTTTGCTCAAAAAGTAAATGAGTCCACCCACCACTTTAATCATATCTTAGATCTTGTTCTGACTTATGGTATGGAAATAGAAGACTTAACAGTATTCCCTGAAAACTCCCTTCTGTCTGATCATTTCTTAACATTTACATTTACTCTGATGGACTACCCAGCAGTGGGGAATAAGTTTCATTACACTAGAAGTCTTTCAGAAAGCGCTGTAACTAGGTTTAAGGATATGATTCCTTCTTTATGTTCTCTAATGCCATATACCAACAGTGCAGAGTAGCTACCTAAACTCTGTAAGTGAGATAGAGTATCTCGTCAATAGTTTTACATCCTCATTGAAGACAACTTTGGATGCTGTAGAGAGCTTTAAATCAGAAGTGCCTGACTCCGTGGTATAACTCACAAACTCGTAGCTTAAAGCAGATAACCCGTAAGTTGGAGAGGAAATGGCATCTCACTAATTTAGAAGATCTTCACTTAGCCTGGAAAAAGAGTCTGTTGCTCTATAAAAAAGCCCTCCGTAAAGCTAGGACATCTTTCTACTCATCACTAATTGAAGAAAATAAGAACAACCCCAGGTTTCTTTTCAGCACTGTAGGCTGACAAAGAGTCAGAGCTCTATTGAGCTGAGTATTCCATTAACTTTAACTAGTAATGACTTCATGACTTTCTTTGCTAACTAAATTTTAACTATTAGAGAAAAAATTACTCATAACCATCCCAAAGACGTATCGTTATCTTTGGCTGCTTTCAGTGATGCCGGTATTTGCTTAGACTCTTTCTCTCCGATTGTTCTGTCTGAGTTATTTTCATTAGTTACTTCATCCAAACCATCAACATGTTTATTAGACCCCATTCCTACCAGGCTGCTCAAGGAAGCCCTACCATTATTTAATGCTTCGATCTTAAATATGATCAATCTGTCTTTGTTAGTTGGCTATGTACCACAGGCTTTTAAGGTGGCAGTAATTAAACCATTACTTAAAAAGCCATCACTTGACCCAGCTATCTTAGCTAATTATAGGCCAATCTCCAACCTTCCTTTTCTCTCAAAAATTCTTGAAAGGGTAGTTGTAAAACAGCTAACTGATCATCTGCAGAGGAATGGTCTATTTGAAGAGTTTCAGTCAGGTTTTAGAATTCATCATAGTACAGAAACAGCATTAGTGAAGGTTACAAATGATCTTCTTATGGCCTCGGACAGTGGACTCATCTCTGTGCTTGTTCTGTTAGACCTCAGTGCTGCTTTTGATACTGTTGACCATAAAATTTTATTACAGAGATTAGAGCATGCCATAGGTATTAAAGGCACTGCGCTGCGGTGGTTTGAATCATATTTGTCTAATAGATTACAATTTGTTCATGTAAATGGGGAATCTTCTTCACAGACTAAAGTTAATTATGGAGTTCCACAAGGTTCTGTGCTAGGACCAATTTTATTCACTTTATACATGCTTCCCTTAGGCAGTATTATTAGACGGTATTGCTTAAATTTTCATTGTTACGCAGATGATACCCAGCTTTATCTATCCATGAAGCCAGAGGACACACACCAATTAGCTAAACTGCAGGATTGTCTTACAGACATAAAGACATGGATAACCTCTAATTTCCTGCTTTTAAACTCAGATAAAACTGAAGTTATTGTACTTGGCCCCACAAATCTTAGAAACATGGTGTCTAACCAGATCCTTACTCTGGATGGCATTACCCTGACCTCTAGTAATACTGTGAGAAATCTTGGAGTCATTTTTGATCAGGATATGTCATTCAAAGCGCATATTAAACAAATATGTAGGACTGCTTTTTTGCATTTACGCAATATCTCTAAAATCAGAAAGGTCTTGTCTCAGAGTGATGCTGAAAAACTAATTCATGCATTTATTTCCTCTAGGCTGGACTATTGTAATTCATTATTATCAGGTTGTCCTAAAAGTTCCCTAAAAAGCCTTCAGTTAATTCAAAATGCTGCAGCTAGAGTACTGACGGGGACTAGAAGGAGAGAGCATATCTCACCCATATTGGCCTCTCTTCATTGGCTTCCTGTTAATTCTAGAATAGAATTTAAAATTCTTCTTCTTACTTATAAGGTTTTGAATAATCAGGTCCCATCTTATCTTAGGGACCTCGTAGTACCATATCACCCCAATAGAGCGCTTCGCTCTCAGACTGCAGGCTTACTTGTAGTTCCTAGGGTTTGTAAGAGTAGAATGGGAGGCAGAGCCTTCAGCTTTCAGGCTCCTCTCCTGTGGAACCAGCTCCCAATTCAGATCAGGGAGACAGACACCCTCTCTACTTTTAAGATTAGGCTTAAAACTTTCTTTTTTGCTAAAGCTTATAGTTAGGGCTGGATCAGGTGACCCTGAACCATCCCTTAGTTATGCTGCTATAGACGTAGACTGCTGGGGGGTTCCCATGATGCACTGTTTCTTTCTCTTTTTGCTCTGTATGCACCACTCTGCATTTAATCATTAGTGATCGATCTCTGCTCCCCTCCACAGCATGTCTTTTTCCTGGTTCTCTCCCTCAGCCCCAACTAGTCCCAGCAGAAGACTGCCCCTCCCTGAGCCTGGTTCTGCTGGAGGTTTCTTCCTGTTAAAAGGGAGTTTTTCCTTCCCACTGTAGCCAAGTGCTTGCTCACAGGGGGTCGTTTTGACCGTTGGGGTTTTACATAATTATTGTATGGCCTTGCCTTACAATATAAAGTGCCTTGGGGCAACTGTTTGTTGTGATTTGGTGCTATATAAAAAAAATTGATTGATTGATTGATACTGTCAACATTTAATGGTAAAAAGCACAAAATTTATGTTTAATAACCAAAAATTTGACATCCTCCCATGCTCAATTTTTCACCCCTCTCCGCTGGGGATAATAAATAGCAAAATCAAGATGCCCACTTTGCCCTTCCTGAACATATTCAAAGCTGGAGCTCATTGTACATGCATTAGATGCATACATTATCCTCCCTTGGGGGGAGGAGGAGCAACAGGAAGACAGAGGATGGGAAGGAGAGGATCAGTAGTAGCCAGTAAACCAGCAGTGAGCAGTATTTCTGGTATTTACATTTGCAAATTCTGTTTTACTTTCACTTTTGCTGCTCTGTGTGCTTCTTACCCTGTGTGCTGCTATACAATGCAGCTGGCACCTCAGTTTCCATGATGGAGTCTTCCCAAGAGATTAATAAAGTTCTGTCTAACCTAATATTGCTCCATTTGAAGAACCTTGACTTCAGGCTCCTGTGGGACTCTGCAACCAGCAACCAACCTTGTGCTTATATTAGTAGATGTTCTCTTTAGTAACATGTCATATAAATGAAGTGTTGTTTTCTATATTTTCTTACACACTGAATCCATTCCAACTACAGTTACATTTTTTTTCTTTTTTTTTCTTTTTTTTTGTGGAAAAAACAATTGAGCTTTGCATGATATCTACTTTCTTTTGTTATAGATCAAACAGTTATGCAAAATTTGGTGCTTCTACCATAAAGCTCACAATTACTTTTGTTCTTATGAAATATATGAACAGATTGTAGTTGAAATATTTTTAGTGTATACTGACAAGTATATCAACAAACATCGAAGCATACTTGGTGTATACTGAGAAATATACAGCAAAGTGTGTTTGGTATATACTGGCAAATATAGTAGAAAAACAAAATATGCTTTGGGAAACTAGTTGTAGTTGTTTACACTTGACAGTGCTTGTGGCATCGTATTCAAGAAGACTTGAGGCTGTAATTGCTGCCAAAGGTGCATCAACAAAGTATTGATCAAATGCAATTTGTTGGCTTTTTATTTTTAATAAATCTGCAAAAAAAAAAAAAATCAAGTAAACTTTTTTCACGTTGTCATTATGGGGTGTTGTGAGTGGAAATTTGAGGGGGAAAAATGATTTAGTCCATTTTGGAATAAGGCTGTGACATAACAAAATGTGGAGAAAGTGAACACATTAAGGTGTCAGCAAAACGTATGAATGAATCATGAGACTCAAATTCCTTCCTCCACTGCCAACTCAGACCGTCTATTCTGTCCTGCACTTCCTCATGCTCACCACTAGGTGCTTCCTTAGTTCATGAGAGACCACGTGACTGGTCACATGATCAGGGTTGACTCCCCTCGCGGATGTCAGTGCTGACCGAGTGTGAGAACATGAGTGAAGGTCCGACTGTGTCACTGGAGACTTTAACTAGTAGTTTGTCTCTGCTGGTTAATTTAGGAACAGATCTTCTCAAAAATGCCAAACAGGAAGCAGAAGGTAGGAAACCTCCTTTAATCCGGCCTGAAATCATTAATTCACTGCCTCTGAGCACCTTATGAACCTTTTTAAGATGAAATATGACTAATATTAACTTGAAATTTAAAAAAAAAGAACATACTCAACTAATCAAATGTTATTATTTATAACATAGGTCCACATATAAGTAATCATGAGCATGCATTTATGAATAAATAACCTCCTTATCACAGCTAATGTTTTATAATTGGCATAATTCAGCCTCATGTGGATTCCTGCAATTACACTTTTGTTCACACAACCGGGCAAAATTTCCATCTTTGTCATCCTAGAGCTACAGTTGTGCTTTCTACAGGTAATCGAATGAAAGAGTCTGAACTTTTGCGTGTCACTTCATAAAAATTCTATTTTACCTCATTCCTGGATAGTTTAATTTTAGATTCATAAGCTCCTGATTATTAAAAAAAATTTCATTAAAAATGATTTCCAAAATTAGATGGATGTCACACTTAGACATTATTATTATTATTATTATTATTATTATTATTATTATTATTATTGTGGAATTAAAAAAAATACAGCTAACATTTATTTTTGTTGGAACTGAGTTTGCGTTGAAATGCCAATAAAAAAGGGGACGGGGCATCAAATGTTACTTTTGCACAGTACTTACTGTATGTTAAAAGTGATTATGTACATTTCTACACCATAAATTCCTGGATTATATACATTTATTTCCTTTGGGGGAAAAACTCAGCATTTTCTCAAAATAAAGAAAATGGATATATTTCATTTTAGAAACAGTCTGAAAATTTGTTTTTACATGAAACCATGGCTGTGAGAGAATTTAGTCAGTAGATGTACCTGAAAGAAGTCAATCTTTATTAAAAAAAAAATAAAAATCATGGTCAGATCAGAGGACAAACATGACCCATTTTAGACCTGTTGGAGGAAACAAATTTGTTAAATCTCATCACCTGTGTCATCCTTCCAAATATGTGCCTGTGAATAGATGATAACCTTAACATATTAACATGATAACCTTGCGTATTCTCCAGAAATTTGTTACAGTTTTGTCTTACTTTAGCTCCTTTTGGACAAAAAGCCATTTGTAGCTTCCTACAGAGTGAAAAATATACACCCCAGAGACCAGCTGATGCCATAATTCAAAAACCTGGATGTAATCTAGTAAATATCTGTAATGTTACCTTGCTAGATGATTTCATTATAAAAGTATAATCCCCTGAAGTTGGAAAATTTCTGTTTCTCACGTGGATTTTTTTTGTGCAAAATATCTCTATTTCCTAAATGATGACACTAATATTTTGCTTAGAGGGTAAAAATAAATAGATTTACAAATTAGAAATATTCCAACAAAATCTGAAGGAGTGACCTGCGAAGCCTGAGGTGAGTTGCCATTATATGTATATAGTATAATATAGTATAGGGTCATTCCGTATTTATAGAAGGTCAGATTGACATTGGATGAGTTTTCATTCTAATTGTGGCCACCAGAGGGCTTAGTCTTTATATACTTGTGTACAATATTTCTTGACAGACTTTACTCATCAAGGTGAAACTTGTTAAACAAGATTAACTCACTAAGACCTTGGACAAGTTCAGCATTGGGCACATTTGAACTGGCCAAGAACGGTCTGAGTCTCTTAAGCATTGTGTACATGATATCTTGACAAATACTTTGTGTGTCAAGGTGAAAGTTGGTACACAAGGTCACCTTAATAAGACATCAGACCGGTTTGAGGTTGGGTGCATTTTGATTCTAATAGTGGCCACCATTTAGACGAGTCTCTGGAACATTGTGTATGAGATAATGCCTCCAGGTTCAAGTGGATTGTGATTAAGTTCCTGCTGTAGATTATACTTTGCTAAGGGCTTGCGCACATTTGAGTTGGATTCGGCAATGCAGGTTAGGACCAGCATTACACTTGTTTTGTTTGTTTATTTTTTTAATCAAAAGATGTTTAATTCAGTGCAAATCAAATAACATTTCACTATGTTGTATCATTGTTTTTCACTCAACTGTATTTAACATGTGGACTTCTGATAATTGTATTTGTGTCCAGAAGAAGTTAGAAAACTTGTAACATCTTTTTAAAGCTAAGAATTAAAATGTCTGTTACAATATAATAACCCTGTCACACTTCTATGCAGTGCATAGGAGCTTTAACTACAGCCTTTTGTTTCCATGCAGCCTCCATGGAAACTTTTGTCCCCTATAAGATCACCACTTTACTCCGCCTGATCTCATTAGGGGCAAATTTCTTTGAAAGGTAGGTAATTCATATATTTATAGATTATTAATTAGTTGAAATGCAACATAAGATCTTGTCATGGTTCAATAAAAATAAATAAAATACTGGCACATTTTCTTTCAGTAACGTTAGTGTGTTAATGTTTTTATCAGCCTTGGAGTGAAGACGAAGAGTGAAGCAGAATCCATTTGGCAGAAATCATACCAGTAAGTAAGATGTTAGAATAAAAATAACCAGTTCCATTGGTCACTGGTTGTTATTATTATAGTATTATTATTATGAGTGGCACACTGGTTTTGTGCACTGAAAAATTATCAAAATATCTCCAAATGACATCCTTTGCTTATGTTTCTAATTGAGAACATTTTTGTAACTGGTTGCTCATCCAGGGTGTACCCCACCTCTCACTCAATATTTGTTGGGATAGGCTCCAATACCCCCATTACCCCCATTACCCTTACATGGATTAGGCAAGTACAGAAAATGGATGGCTTATTAAAATAATTATTGTTCAACAATGAGAAAAAATGTGACGGGTAACCAGTGGTGGAAGAGGTCTTAAGATGTTTTACGTAAGTAATAACAGTAATACAACACTCCTGCATTGAAAATGTTATTATTGCCATCAAAACTGCACCTGAGCTCATAGCAAAGGCTGTCAATACTCATATACATGTGATTTCTTAGTTTTCGTTTTTTATATATAAATTTGCAAAAATCTAAAAGAAAAAAAAAACCTTTTTTGCATTATCATTATGGGGTATTGTGTGTAGAATTTTTAGATTAAAAAATGAATTTCATCCATTTTGGAGTAAGGCTGTAACATAACAAAACGTGAAAAAGTGATGTGTTACGTAAGTAATAACAGTAATACAACATTATATACTACTGTGTTGTAAGTAAAAATCCTGCATTGGAAATGTTATTATTGGCATCAAAATATACTCAAAGTACTAATAGTAAAAGCAAAAGCTCATTTCAGAATAATACTGGATTATGATTATTGATATTATTGTTTAGGTATGATCGTCAAAGGAACCAGTTTTATTATTGTTTTTTTTTTTTAGATACCTCCTCTTTAAGCTAACATGACTTATCAGTTAATCTTTAAAGTTCAGAAAACATAAAATATTTTGACTTCACTTTGTCCAAATCATGGCTTTGCTGAACTAATAAATGTTTTAAAAGTAGTTTATTGTAGATCTGCATGCTAAACTTCTTTGACAAATTGTTTAACAACAGCTAACTAAATTGTTTATTTGTTTGTTAGCTGTTTTCTAATACACTCAACAAAAATATAAACGCAACACTTTTGGTTTTGCTCCCATTTTGTATGAGATGAACTCAAAGATCTAAAACTTTTTCCACATACACAATATCACCATTTCCCTCAAATATTGTTCACAAACCAGTCTAAATCTGTGATAGTGAGCACTTCTCCTTTGCTGAGATAATCCATCCCACCTCACAGGTGTGCCATATCAAGATGCTGATTAGACACCATGATTAGTGCAGAGGTGTGCCTTAGACTGCCCACAATAAAAGGCCACTCTGAAAGGTGCAGTTTTATCACACAGCACAATGCCACAGATGTCGCAAGATTTGAGGGAGCGTGCAATTGGCATGCTGACAGCAGGAATGTCAACCAGAGCTGTTGCTCGTGTATTGAATGTTCATGTCTCTACCATAAGCCGTCTCCAAAGGTGTTTCAGAGAATTTGGCAGTACATCCAACCAGCCTCACAACCGCAGACCATGTGTAACCACACCAGCCCAGGACCTCCACATCCAGCATGTTCACCTCCAAGATCGTCTGAGACCAGCCACTCGGACAGCTGCTGAAACAATCGGTTTGCATAACCAAAGAATTTCTGCACAAACTGTCAGAAACCGTCTCAGGTAAGCTCATCTGCATGCTCGTCGTCCTCATCGGGGTCTCGACCTGACACCAGTTCGTCGTCATAACCGACTTGAGTGGGCAAATGCTCACATTCGCTGGCGTTTGGCACGTTGGAGAGGTGTTCTCTTCACGGATGAATCCCGGTTCACACTGTTCAGGGCAGATGGCAGACAGCATGTGTGGCGTCATGTGGGTGAGCGGTTTTCTGATGTCAGTGTTGTGGATCGAGTGGCCCATGGTGGCGGTGGGGTTATGGTATGGGCAGGTGTCTGTTATGGACGAAGAACACAGGTGCATTTTATTGATGGCATTTTGAATGCACAGAGATACCGTGACGAGATCCTGAGGCCCATTGTTGTGCCATACATCCAAGAACATCACCTCATGTTGCAGCAGGATAATGCACGGCCCCATGTTGCAAGGATCTGTACACAATTCTTGGAAGCTGAAAATGTCCCAGTTCTTGCATGGCCGGCATACTCACGGACATGTCACCTATTGAGCATGTTTGGGATGCTCTGGACCGGCGTATACGACAGCGTGTACCAGTTCCTGCTAATATCCAGCAACTTCGCACAGTCATTGAAGAGGAGTGGACCAACATTCCACAGGCCACAATTGACAACCTGATCAACTCTATGCGAAGGAGATGTGTTGCACTGCATGAGGCAAATGGTGGTCACACCAGATACTGACTGGTATCCCCCACAATAAAACAAAACTGCACCTTTCAGAGTGGCCTTTTATTGTGGGCAGTCTAAGGCACACCTGTGCACTAATCATGGTGTCTAATCAGCATCTTGATATGGCACACCTGTGAGGTGGGATGGATTATCTCAGCAAAGGAGAAGTGCTCACTATCACAGATTTAGACTGGTTTGTGAACAATATTTGAGGGAAATGGTGATATTGTGTATGTGGAAAAAGTTTTAGATCTTTGAGTTCATCTCATACAAAATGGGAGCAAAACCAAAAGTGTTGCGTTTATATTTTTAAGTGTATTTATTTATTTATTATTATTTATCACTAATTTAGAAGATCTTCACTTAGCCTGGAAAAAGAGTTTGTTGCTCTATAAAAAAGCCCTCCGTAAAGCTAGGACATCTTTCTACTCATCACTAATTGAAGAAAATAAGAACAACCTCAGGTTTCTTTTCAGCACTGTAGCCAGGCTGACAAAGAGTCAGAGCTCTATTGAGCTGAGTATTCCATTAACTTTAACTAGTAATGACTTCATGACTTTCTTTGCTAACAAAATTTTGACTATTAGAGAAAAAATTACTCATAACCATCCCAAAGATGTATCGTTATCTTTGGCTGCTTTCAGTGATGCCGGTATTTGGTTTGACTCTTTCTCTACGATTGTTCTGTCTGAGTTATTTTCATTAGTTACTTCATCCAAACCATCAACATGTTTATTAGACCCCATTCCTGCCAGGCTGCTTAAGGAAGTCCTACCATTATTTAATGCTTCAATCTTAAATATGATCAACTTATCTTTGTTAGTTGGCTATGTACCACAGGCTTTTAAGGTGGCAGTAATTAAACCATTACTTAAAAAGCCATCACTTGACCCAGCTATTTTAGCTAATTATAGGCCAATCTCCAACCTTCCTTTTCTCTCAAAGATTCTTGAGAGGGTAGTTGTAAAACAGCTAACTGATCACCTGCAGAGGAATGGTCTATTTGAAGAGGTTCAGTCAGGTTTTAGAATTCATCATAGTACAGAAACAGCATTAGTGAAGGTTACAAATGATCTTCTTATGGCTTCGGACAGTGGACTCATCTCTGTGCTTGTTCTGTTGGACCTCAGTGCTGCTTTTGATACTGTTGACCATAAAATTTTATTACAGAGATTAGAGCATGTCATAGGTATTAAAGGCACTGCGCTGCGGTGGTTTGAATCATATTTGTCTAATAGATTACAGTTTGTTCATGTAAATGGGGAATCTTCTTCACAGACTAAAGTTAATTATGGAGTTCCACAAGGTTCTGTGCTGGGACCAATTTTATTCACTTTATACATGCTTCCCTTAGGCAGTATTATTAGACGGTATTGCTTAAATTTTCATTGTTACGCAGATGATACCCAGCTTTATCTATCCATGAAGCCAGAGGACACACACCAATTAGCTAAACTGCAGGATTGTCTTACAGACATAAAGACATGGATGACCTCTAATTTCCTGCTTTTAAACTCAGATAAAACTGAAGTTATTGTACTTGGCCCCACAAATCTTAGAAGCATGGTGTCTAACCAGATCTTTACTCTGGATGGCATTTCCCTGACCTCTAGTAATACTGTGAGAAATCTTGGAGTCATTTTTGATCAGGATATGTCATTCAAAGCGCATATTAAACAAATATGTAGGACTGCCTTTTTGCATTTACGCAATATCTCTAAAATCAGAAAGGTCTTGTCTCAGAGTGATGCTGAAAAACTAATTCATGCATTTATTTCCTCTAGGCTGGACTATTGTAATTCTTTATTATCAGGTTGTCCTAAAAGTTCCCTAAAAAGCCTTCAGTTAATTCAAAATGCTGCAGCTAGAGTACTGACGGGGACTAGCAGGAGAGAGCATATCTCACCCGTGTTGGCCTCTCTTCATTGGCTTCCTGTTAATTCTAGAATAGAATTTAAAATTCTTCTTCTTACTTATAAGGTTTTGAATAATCAGGTCCCATCTTATCTTAGGGACCTCGTAGTACCATATCACCCTAATAGAGCGCTTCGCTCTCAGACTGCAGGCTTACTTGTAGTTCCTAGGGTTTGTAAGAGTAGCATGGGAGGCAGAGCCTTCAGCTTTCAGGCTCCTCTCCTGTGGAACCAGCTCCCAATTCAGATCAGGGAGACAGATACCCTCTCTACTTTTAAGATTAGGCTTAAAACTTTCCTTTTCGCTAAGGCTTATAGTTAGGGCTGGATCGGGTGACCCTGGACTATCCCTTGGTTATGCTGCTTTAGACGTAGACTGTGGGGGGGTTCCCATGATGCACTGTTTCTTTCTCTTTTTGCTCTGTATGCATCACTCCGCATTTAGTCATTAGTGATCGATCTCTGCCCCCCTCCACAGCATGTCTTTTTCCTGGTTCTTTCCCTCAGCCCCAACCAGTCTCAGCAGAAGACTGCCCCTCCCTGAGCCTGGTTCTGCTGGAGGTTTCTTCCTGTTAAGAGGGAGTTTTTCCTTCCCACTGTTGCCAAGTGCTTGCTCACAGGGGGTCGTTTTGACCGTTGGGGTTTTTCATAATTATTGTATGGCCTTGCCTTACAATATAAAGTGCCTTGGGGCAACTGTTTGTTGTGATTTGGCGCTATATAAAAAAAAAGTTGAAGTTGAAGTTGATTGGAACATACAAGCATAAGGGTTTTTTTTTTGTTTGTTTTTAGCTTGTTCACTGTTGTAAAAGTATTACTTATGTGTAGCGCCTTGAGGCAGCTTTGTTGTGTATAAATGAAATAAATTCAAAATTCAAATTCAACCAGTCAAACAACTGGAAATCTTGTATACGTCATCAATAGAAAGACTGAAACGCTATTCAAATCCATGTGTAGTGTTGTTAGAAATACTAGAAACTGAAATTGGGTGCTCTTTTGCTTTTTACCAGAATTCAATCCAATCCAATTCAATCCACTTTATTTCTATAGCACATTTAAACAACAGAACAGTTTCCAAAAGTGCTGCACATAAAAATGATTATACAACTATACAAAACAATAAACCCACTCAGATACTAATAAATAAATAAACATAAAAACAATAAATAAATAAAACACTGGGCCAAAGACAACAGAGGATCATACAACTCATGCAGAGCTAAAAGCCAGAGAATAAAAGTGGGTCTTCAGACGAGACTTAAAACACTCCACTGTGGGGGCTGTTTGAACGTGGAGAGGCAGAGCGTTCCAGAGTCTGGGCCCAGCCACAGAGAAGGCCCTGTTCCCCCTGGTCTTAAGTCTCGTCCTAGGCACCACAAGCTGGAGCTGGCCCTCAGACGTCAGAGCACGCGCTGGGGAGTAAATTTAGAGGAGGTCTACAATATATTGTGGGGCCAGTCCATTTAAAGCTTTAAAAACAAATAATAAAATTTTAAAATCAATCAATCAATCAATCAATCAATTTTTTTATATAGCGCCAAATCACAACAAACAGTTGCCCCAAGGCGCTTTATATTGTAAGGCAAGGCCATACAATAATTATGTAAAACCCCAACGGTCAAAACGACCCCCTGTGAGCAAGCACTTGGCTACAGTGGGAAGGAAAAACTCCCTTTTAACAGGAAGAAACCTCCAGCAGAACCAGGCTCAGGGAGGGGCAGTCTTCTGCTGGGACTGGTTGGGGCTGAGGGAGAGAACCAGGAAAAAGACATGCTGTGGAGGGGAGCAGAGATCGATCACTAATGATTAAATGCAGAGTGGTGCATACAGAGCAAAAAGAGAAAGAAACACTCAGTGCATCATGGGAACCCCCAGCAGTCTAAGTCTATAGCAGCATAACTAAGGGATGGTTCAGGGTCACCTGATCCAGCCCTAACTATAAGCTTTAGCAAAAAGGAAAGTTTTAAGCCTAATCTTAAAAGTAGAGAGGGTGTCTGTCTCCCTGATCTGAATTGGGAGCTGGTTCCACAGGAGAGGAGCCTGAAAGCTGAAGGCTCTGCCTCCCATTCTACTCTTACAAACCCTAGGAACTACAAGTAAGCCTGCAGTCTGAGAGCGAAGCGCTCTATTGGGGTGATATGGTACTACGAGGTCCCTAAGATAAGATGGGACCTGATTATTCAAAACCTTATAAGTAAGAAGAAGAATTTTAAATTCTATTCTAGAATTAACAGGAAGCCAATGAAGAGAGGCCAATATGGGTGAGATATGCTCTCTCCTTCTAGTCCCCGTCAGTACTCTAGCTGCAGCATTTTGAATTAACTGAAGGCTTTTAAGGGAACTTTTAGGACAACCTGATGTCCTAAACTTCACAGGGAGCCAGTGCAAAGACGCGAGAATGGGTGTAATATGTTCATGTTTTTTGCTCCCCGTTAAGAGGCGTGCAGCAGCGTTTTGGACTAACTGCAATCTGTGAAGTGTATTTTGATTAATTAAAAAAAAAGTGAATTGCAGTAGTCCAGGCGTGAAGAAATAAAAGCATGCATGAGGCGCTCCAAGTCAGAAAAGGATAAAATTGATTTAATTTTGATTAAAAGACGAAGTTGATAAAAGCTGGATTTAACAACCGCCTTGACCTGCCTGTCCAGTTTAAGATCAGAGTCCATAATGACGCCAAGGTTGGTGACTGTGGGCTTCATGTGTTGACTGAGAGGGCTCAGGTCTAATCGAGCTGTGGAACCAACACTGGGCCCAAACACAATCACCTCGGTTTTGTTCTCATTTAAGCTAAGAAAATTTTGAGCCAACCAAGCCTTGACGTCTTCCAGGCACACAAGCAAGGGTGTCAGGGGGCTGCTAGAGTTCTTCTTAATAGGCAAGTAAATTTGAGTATCATCTGCATAAAGATAAGATATGCCATGTTTTCTAAACACCTGACCTAACGGGAGAAGGTACACGGTGAAGAGAATAGGCCCAAGAATAGAACCCTGGGGGACTCCACAGTTCAGAGGAACAGAAGACGAGGTGGACTCCCCCAGCCTGACAGTAAATGAATGGCCTGTAAGGTAAGAGTGGAACCAGTCCAAGGCTGTCCCCCAGACCCCCATAATTCACACACAACAATTCAGAATCACTGAGCAGCGTAATTCGCTAATTATGCTGCTCAATTCCAAATTGGAAGTCCCAAAAAACAGTTTTATTTGTTATTATCTATCGTCCACTTGGTCGTTACTGTGAGTTTCTCTGTGAATTTTCAGACCTTTTGTCTGACTTAGTGCTTAGCTCAGATAAGATAATTATAGTGGGCGATTTTAACATCCACACAGATGCTGAGAATGACAGCCTCAACACTGCATTTAATCTATTATTAGACTCTATTGGCTTTGCTCAAAAAGTAAATGAGTCCACCCACCACTTTAATCATATCTTAGATCTTGTTCTGACTTATGGTATGGAAATAGAAGACTTAACAGTATTCCCTGAAAACTCCCTTCTGTCTGATCATTTCTTAATAACATTTACATTTACTCTGATGGACTACCCAGCAGTGGGGAATAAGTTTCATTACACTAGAAGTCTTTCAGAAAGCGCTGTAACTAGGTTTAAGGATATGATTCCTTCTTTATGTTCTCTAATGCCATATACCAACACAGTGCAGAGTAGCTACCTAAACTCTGTAAGGGAGATAGAGTATCTCGTCAATAGTTTTACATCCTCATTGAAGACAACTTTGGATGCTGTAGCTCCTCTGAAAAAGAGAGCTTTAAATCAGAAGTGTCTGACTCCGTGGTATAACTCACAAACTCGTAGCTTAAAGCAGATAACCCGTAAGTTGGAGAGGAAATGGCGTCTCACTAATTTAGAAGATCTTCACTTAGCCTGGAAAAAGAGTCTGTTGCTCTATAAAAAAGCCCTCCGTAAAGCTAGGACATCTTTCTACTCATCACTAATTGAAGAAAATCAGAACAACCCCAGGTTTCTTTTCAGCACTGTAGCCAGGCTGACAAAGAGTCAGAGCTCTATTGAGCTGAGTATTCCATTAACTTTAACTAGTAATGACTTCATGACTTTCTTTGCTAACAAAATTTTAACTATTAGAGAAAAAATTACTCATAACCATCCCAAAGACATATCGTTATCTTTGGCTGCTTTCAGTGATGCCGGTATTTGGTTAGACTCTTTCTCTCCGATTGTTCTGTCTGAGTTATTTTCATTAGTTACTTCATCCAAACCATCAACATGTTTATTAGACCCCATTCCTACCAGGCTGCTCAAGGAAGCCCTACCATTATTTAATGCTTCAATCTTAAATATGATCAATCTATCTTTGTTAGTTGGCTATGTACCACAGGCTTTTAAGGTGGCAGTAATTAAACCATTACTTAAAAAGCCATCACTTGACCCAGCTATCTTAGCTAATTATAGGCCAATCTCCAACCTTCCTTTTCTCTCAAAAATTCTTGAAAGGGTAGTTGTAAAACAGCTAACTGATCATCTGCAGAGGAATGGTCTATTTGAAGTGTTTCAGTCAGGTTTTAGAATTCATCATAGTACAGAAACAGCATTAGTGAAGGTTACAAATGATCTTCTTATGGCCTCGGACAGTGGACTCATCTCTGTGCTTGTTCTGTTAGACCTCAGTGCTGCTTTTGATACTGTTGACCATAAAATTTTATTACAGAGATTAGAGCATGCCATAGGTATTAAAGGCACTGCGCTGCGGTGGTTTGAATCATATTTGTCTAATAGATTACAATTTGTTCATGTAAATGGGGAATCTTCTTCACAGACTAAAGTTAATTATGGAGTTCCACAAGGTTCTGTGCTAGGACCAATTTTATTCACTTTATACATGCTTCCCTTGGGCAGTATTATTAGACGGTATTGCTTAAATTTTCATTGTTACGCAGATGATACCCAGCTTTATCTATCCATGAAGCCAGAGGACACACACCAATTAGCTAAACTGCAGGATTGTCTTACAGACATAAAGACATGGATGACCTCTAATTTCCTGCTTTTAAACTCAGATAAAACTGAAGTTATTGTACTTGGCCCCACAAATCTTAGAAACATGGTGTCTAACCAGATCCTTACTCTGGATGGCATTACCCTGACCTCTAGTAATACTGTGAGAAATCTTGGAGTCATTTTTGATCAGGATATGTCATTCAAAGCGCATATTAAACAAATATGTAGGACTGCTTTTTTGCATTTGCGCAATATCTCTAAAATTAGAAAGGTCTTGTCTCAGAGTGATGCTGAAAAACTAATTCATGCATTTATTTCCTCTAGGCTGGACTATTGTAATTCATTATTATCAGGTTGTCCTAAAAGTTCCCTAAAAAGCCTTCAGTTAATTCAAAATGCTGCAGCTAGAGTACTGACGGGGACTAGAAGGAGAGAGCATATCTCACCCATATTGGCCTCTCTTCATTGGCTTCCTGTTAATTCTAGAATAGAATTTAAAATTCTTCTTCTTACTTATAAGGTTTTGAATAATCAGGTCCCATCTTATCTTAGGGACCTCGTAGTACCATATCACCCCAATAGAGCGCTTCGCTCTCAGACTGCAGGCTTACTTGTAGTTCCTAGGGTTTGTAAGAGTAGAATGGGAGGCAGAGCCTTCAGCTTTCAGGCTCCTCTCCTGTGGAACCAGCTCCCAATTCAGATCAGGGAGACAGACACCCTCTCTACTTTTAAGATTAGGCTTAAAACTTTCCTTTTTGCTAAAGCTTATAGTTAGGGCTGGATCAGGTGACCCTGAACCATCCCTTAGTTATGCTGCTATAGACGTAGACTGCTGGGGGGTTCCCATGATGCACTGTTTCGTTCTCTTTTTGCTCTGTATGCACCACTCTGCATTTAATCATTAGTGATTGATCTCTGCTCCCCTCCACAACATGTCTTTTTCCTGGTTCTCTCCCTCAGCCCCAACCAGTCCCAGCAGAAGACTGCCCCTCCCTGAGCCTGGTTCTGCTGGAGGTTTCTTCCTGTTAAAAGGGAGTTTTTCCTTCCCACTGTAGCCAAGTGCTTGCTCACAGGGGGTCGTTTTGACCGTTGGGGTTTTACATAATTATTGTATGGCCTTGCCTTACAATATAAAGCGCCTTGGGGCAACTGTTTGTTGTGATTTGGCGCTATATAAAAAAATTGATTGATTGATTGATTGATTGATTATCCTAAAGGGCACCCAATTTCAGTTTCCAGTATTTCTAACAACACTACACGTGAATTTGAATAGTATTTCAGTCTTTCTTTTTTTGACAGATACAAGATTTCCAGTTGTTTGACGAGTTCCTTTGATGATCATACTAAATGAATGTAAATTAGCATATTTTGAGCTCTTCCGCCCCTTCTATTGTTCTCTATTTTTAATATGTTATTCCTGGGGTATATCAGAGGAGAATCCCAAATAAAAAAATTTTTTGTTTGTTTTTTTTGTTTTTTGCTATTGCTGGTGGGTCGAGTTTTAATATGACTGGTCTATAAGGTGCCTAGATATTTTTGGTATCGAGCATCTTTGGAGGATCCTTGGGTACCTCTAGAATGACTTGGTGTTGAACGAGTGGTTACTCGGATGAGGACTTGCATCATGAGGGATCTCAGCTATGACATTCTGGCCACATTTTTCTGGACGTGATTCGGCACAGAGATGCCTCAGCGTTGAGAACTCTAGCAACTGGAAAAAGCCAAGGCAATGCCCACATAACCTAGCTGGAGCAGATAGAAGGCTACTTTTGAGAGGTGAAGCTGAAATGGGCATCTTCCCAGGTGGTTGCCATCCAGCACCCATGTAGGTTCTATTATGTGGTGAATGCGACAGCGTACAGGAGCAGAGAGCATTGCCTGACCTGACCAGACCTGTAAATGGCTAGAAAAGATAAGAAATGTGGAAATGTCCACGTCGGTTTGCCTGGCATAGGTATCAAACTGTGGCCTTCAAGGTATTGTGATGTGGCAAACACTTAGGCCAACGTTTAGCGGGTGGAGTTTGTGATGACATCATGGAACAGAGTGTTTGATGTTGATGTTTTTCTTTGACACCTTCTTATTTTTCAGTCATGAAGCAGTAAGAGAAAAGGTTGAAGAACTCCAGCAGCTGGAGGTTTGCAGATTTTTTTTCTTTCATGCTAAACAGTTTGTCCATGTCGATTTATCAAACAGCTCCACATTCATCCATGTAAGATGGGGAAGTAACCACAAAATTGAAAAATTTCAGGTTTCTCCTGTTTTTATTTTTTAAATAAATCCAGTTGGGTTTGTTTTAGGTCTTTATGGATAATTGGTTGTTTGTGGGGCTGTTTTATTCCTACAGTATCTGGGAAACCTCTTGAGCTAGGTGCTTAAAATTTTGTAGGGTTAATATATGCACTTCTCTGCTCCCCTCCACAGCATGTCTTTTTCCTGGTTCTCTCCCTCAGCCCCAACCAGTCCCAGCAGAAGACTGCCCCTCCCTGAGCCTGGTTCTGCTGGAGGTTTCTTCCTGTTAAAAGGGAGTTTTTCCTTCCCACTGTAGCCAAGTGCTTGCTCACAGGGGGTCGTTTTGACCGTTGGGGTTTTACATAATTATTGTATGGCCTTGCCTTACAATATAAAGCGCCTTGGGGCAACTGTTTGTTGTGATTTGGCGCTATATAAAAAAATTGATTGATTGATTGATTGACTCTATGAATGTGAGTAGCACAAGTACAACCCAAAACCAAAAGAAGTTGGAATACTATGGGAAAATACAAATTAAAGGCTAAACAAAGTGCAATGATTCTTACATTTACTTTGACTTCTGTTTCACTGCAGACAGCATCAACCCAAAATATTTCATATTTGCCAACGTCTTTTCATCTGTTAATATACAACACATTCCAAAAAAAGTTGGTATTAAAGGATGTAAGGATTAAATCATCACTTTCACAGCCAGTTTTTTGTTTTGATTTTTGTTTTTTGAGACAACGTGGATGGATACATGAACATTTCCAACTCCAAGAAATATAAACAGTGTGCGAAATCTGTGTCAAGTGGGCAGTTCTCAACAATTGACTGACCATGCTGGAAGTAGACTTGTGAGGGAAGCCACCAAGACGTCTATGACATCTCTGAAAGAATTTTAGGCTTCTGTGGATACAAGTGGAGAAACTGGGAATGGTGCGATATTTACCCATTGCATCTCCAATCACAGCTTTATATTGGAGTCAATTCGTGGAGGAATATAAAAACCGTAAACCGATCAAATCTAGGCTCAGGTTCCCCAGGTGCCTTCTGGCAAACTGCAGCTGAAATTTCACATATTCTTTTAAAGAAAGGCCTCCACGATGCTATTTCATCATGAACAGAAGCCTGTAACTCCTTCAGAGTTATCTGGGTGTCTTGGTGTCTTTGGGGTTGTCGATATAGATATACAGACTGGTATGTATAGGTTTATCATACTGTCAAATATTTATAGTGTGATTTTATAGGCCTTATACAAACATTTGTAGGAAAACAGTTTTATGATTCTGCTGCCAATAAAGTTGTGGTTTCAGCCCTTATTTGTGTGTGCAGGCGGGATGGGACTCCTTCCTGGAGAGTATTGACAGACAGCTACAGACATCAGATGGACAGCTGTCTGCGGGACAGATGGCAGACGGTGCGATCGCCGACACCATCCTCACCGATGGAAGGAGTGGACAGTGAGTCAACACACACGGACTGACTGGGAGTCCAGCTCTACTTCCATTCCATACAACTAAATACTAGTTTAGTGATTCACAGGATTGCTAAAAAAGCAGTTTGAACACAATAGTTTTGAGTTTGTAGCGTCAACAGCAGATGCTACTATTATTGTGAACACCCCCTTTTCTACTTTTTTTACTAATAGTCCAATTTCATAGCCTTAAGAGTGTGCATATCATGAATGCTTGGTCTTGTTGGATTTGTGAGAATCTACTGAATCTACTGGTACCTTGTTTCCCATGTAACAATAAGAAATATACTCAAAACCTGGATTAATCTTTTTAGTCACATAGCACTACTATTATTCTGAACACTACTATATGTGCACCTGCATGGCCATGAGTTATAAGCACAATCTCTGCTCGAGGATCAGCTTTGTGCACGATTAATTATGAGTGTTGTTATTAATAAAATCTAAAAAATAAAAAATATATATCTGCTGCCGGAGGAAAAAAACATTGTGGAGGCATTCATGTAGCTGAAAGGAACGAATTGAAACAGTGCATGCTGAGCAGCTCTCTCACACACACACGCGCACACACACACACACATTCCAGCTCCAAATTCACACTCAGAGTAAAGAAAGAAGCTTGCCAGCTCCACCGATTTAAAAAAAAAAAAAATAAATAAAAAATTAAAAAGTGGGGAAAATCCTGACAGACTTACTGTTTAGATTGTTTTCCAAATGTAAACTCCACATGATCAAAAAAGTGCGCCCGTGCACGCACAATCGCCGGCTGCAGCTTCGCCATTGTGGCATGTAATATAACATCCATTAAGTCCTGGAAATAATGTGTTCTGACTTTTTCCATCTCCGTGTCCAGGCAGTCTGTAAAAACAGTGTCATGGAGATGTCCCACGTCCATGTCCACAGCTTCAGTAAACCAGCATCCACACAAACAGCACGTCGCTACACTTTAGGCTCCAAAATCTGACACTCTGAAAAAGTTAAGAGTTTTGTGGTGAAGCGTTTCGTCTCCTCTCTGTAAATCTGAGCCATCACTTTCGAACAGCAGCTCAGAAGCTTCGTTTTCGGATCGAGCAGGTTTGTTTCCCCTCTTTCGGTCATTATTATTATTATGCTTATTCTAAAATGTGCACACTGAAAAATACAGAGAATTGCCGAATGAGACGTTTTCCAGAAATGCACCTGCTGACGCTCAGAGTGAGAGGAATAAAATACATCAGCGACCACTAATTATCAGCACATGTGCGAAGAGACTTACAATCATGAGTACTTTTTTGTTGTCTTGCTAACTGGGACATGAAAAATCGCGCAACATGTCCTTTAAACAGATTGACGAAAGACCATCAAGCTGTTCTGTGTTTTTGGTAGCGTGTATGCTTTGGAGCGATCAATTAAAATAAAGTGTAGAGCACACACTTCCGCAAAGGACAAACACTCCTCTAGTTACATGGTGGATTCTTTTTATATATTTTTCAGTGTGTGAGGGTAATTCTTGCTATATTTTCTCTGACATTCTTTGATCATGATTGCTGACCTTTGATCCTGCTTGTTCTTCTTTTCTGATTCCTGACCTCGGATTCTCTTCATGTTCGTTTTCCTGACCATTCATCCTTGATCACAAATCTTTGATAACTGATCTCTGATTTGACCTCTTCCTAATCGGCAAGCTTTGATCTGATATTCAATCCTAATCACACTTGATCTTTGAGTTTTTTTCTCATCTTTGATCCTGATCAGCAAGCTTTAATCTTGTACTTGATCCTGATCACTCCTCTTGCATGCTCCTCCTCTTTGATCATGTTTTCTCAGCTTTGATCCCAATAACTAATCTTTAAATCTGACCTTTGGTCTTAATTCTGATTTTTTTTTTAAATATTGACTTTGATCCAAAGCATTTGTGTGTATAGAAATAAAAACTATTATAAGGGTTTTGAGCTTCATTCACTTTTTTAAAAACACACTGTTATTTTGAACACAATTGTACCTCTGTCCAAGTTTAACTGGAATGTCTTCATGTCCTTTTGAGATGTCCTATTACCAGACAAAACTTTGAGATTTGAGTATTTAATTTTAGTGCACAGGTTGCATTCTTGTTCCCGAAGCTTTGTTGTGTGTTTAAAGGAGTGTGACTCTGGGGCAGTACTTTGGTCAGGGGCAGAAGCTCCTGCTGGTTCTCATCAGACATTATGGATGACTGCCGTGACGAGACCACGTGGCTGAGCTGCAGGCCAATCAGGTTGGTTTTTACCTCCGTTCCCCTGAAACCAGTTTTCTAAACAGGTTTCTTCCTTGCTGCACATCAGGACGATCTCAAACTCCACGATAAGCAGTTGTAAGCTACACCTAAACTGAGAGCCAACCACATAACTTTAAGAACTCAGACCAATCAAATGGTACGAGGGAATAGAGATATTGAATAGTTTTTGTTTGTACTTCTGCTTATTTGTTGATGTGATTGTTTTTCTCTGCATCTGTTCAATCTCTTTGAACAAGCTACAACTTAAACGGCTGAACATAAGACAGCGCATTTTTTTATTTTATTAATTTGTACTTTTTATTTCATTAATTTATTTTCTGCAGCTGAGTCCAGGTTAGCAGTTGGCAGTAGAGCAAGCAGCTCATCCCACATTTCCCTATCCTCAGCCAAGTCCTGTAACTTTTCCCAGGGGATCCCAAGGCATTCCCAAGTCATCTGGCAAATATTATCCCTCCAGCATGTCCTGGGTCTTTCCTGGTGCCTGCTCCATCCCTAGAAGACATAACCAGAGGACATCCTCTCTAGATGCCATAACCACCTCAGCTGGCTCCTGTTGATCCAAAGAAGCAGCAGCTCTAATCTGAGTCCCTGTGTAAGCCCAGATAGCTGATGGAGGAATCTCATTTCCACCACTTGTATCTGCGAACTTGTTCTTTCATCATTACCCAAAGTTCATGACCATAGTGGAGAATAGGAGCATAAATTGACTGGTAATACAGAGTCTCAGCTTCTAGCTCAGCTCTTTCTTCACCCTGATGGTCTGGTACAGCATTCGTAAAACATCAGACACAGCGAACAGCTCATGAACAAGACCCCAAGATACTTAAACTCCTCCACCTGGGGCAGTAACTCTCCCCAGACAGTCCACTCTTTTCCAGTAGGGCACCATGGTCTCAGTTTTGGAGGTGTTCTTCACCCAGTCACTTCACACTCGACCTCAAACCTGTCCAGTGTGCATCAGAGGTCACTGCCTGATGAAGCCAAGAGAACCTCAAAAGGCAGCAATGTAATTCATCAAACTGGACACCCTCCTGTCCCTGAGTGAGCCTTCAAATCCCATCCATGAACATCACAAACAGGATTGGGGGCATGGGGCAACCCTGGAGGAGTTCAACACCCACCCAGAACAGGTCTGATGTAATGCTGAACATGCAGACACAGCTTCTTCTTTGGTCTTATAGAGGCCGGATCACGCACTACACCAGCTGCAGTATTCCGTACTTCCACAAGATCCCCTGCAGGACACCTCACAGAATCTGACCACTTTTTCCAGCTCTACAAAACACATGTAGACTGATTGGTCATACTCCCAACCCTCTTCTAATATCTTTGCAAGGGTAAAGCGCTGGTCCACTGTTCCACGACCAGGACAGAACCAGTGCTCTTCTGAATCTGAGGTTCGACTAACACCTAAGTCTCATCTCTTTCATTTTATTTCTGTATTTTATTTTTGGACTTTTGGATTGAGAAAAATTTGGTCATTTTATAATCCAGGTGGTACCAAATTGTTGTGAAGTAAATATTCTTACCTGAAAGAACTTGCTCCTCTATCTAGCTTACAGTGCCGCATGAAAAACAAATGCATATTGTCCTGTGTGGTTCAAAAATTGGTTAAGTTAACCAGAACTACAAATTTTAAGTTCATGTTGATAAATGCAGCAGTCATCAAAAAACTCTCAAGCAGCCAAGAAATATTTTTAAAGCCTTAAAAATTCTGACATTCAGAAAAGCTCACCATAATCTTAAAAGCAGCAGTGTGTCGTTTGGAATTGTTGAAATAAACTGACAGCTCAACAAGTCAATACTCTCAACGTATAGTTTCCTGAATATGTTTGTATAATCAAAAGTATTTGAATTTTAAAGCAGAGGTAGCAGCACCCAGAACACAGTAACAATTTTGAACAAAGCATGTTTTTAGGACTAAAAGAACAAACAGGTGGGTGTACTTAAAATTTTTTTTTTTTGCCTGTCTGTCTACAGGCTTTACTGGAGGCTCAGTCCGTGCGAGTCTTGGTGGTTTCTTTTGGCAGCGTGGAGGGAACACAGCTGTGGATGCAGCAGACCGGATGCACCTTCGACATGCTGCTGGATCCACAAAGAAAGGTTTCCCGGTTAACGAGAAGATTATTAAAGTTGTACTACATTAACTGCTTGAACTCTGCCTCTTAAACTGGCCTTGCGGTTTCAGATACTGTGTGGATGTTTGATCTCGTTGCCAGCTTCCAAATGCATGAAAGGTTTGCAGATGGAACTGTTAAGCTGTGGAAACCTGCTCAGTCAGACTGTCCGTGGTGAAACGTCAGCCTCCAGATGTTACCACGGAGATGGGAATGACAGCAAGGAAACAAAAATGAGAGCAGAAAAATTTCCACATGTGAAACGATGAATCATGAACCACACATTTTGAACTGAGCAAACCATGTGAAAACACTTGTGTGTGTGTGTGTGTGTGTGTGTGTGTGTGTGTGTGTGTGTGTGTGTGTGTGTGTGTGTGTGTGTGTGTGTGTGTGTGTGTGTGTGTGTGTGTGTGTGTGTGTGTGTGTGTGTGTGTGTGTGTGTGAGAGATTCTTATGGACATGATGTTGTGACATATTATGTATCACTTTGTACATCTCATTGGTGATCTGGCTTGCTCCCCAGTCAGAACCACAAGGCTTTTTCCGTACTGTTGTGGATTTAGCAACATGCCTACAACTCCCCTGGATGGGACTCCAGCCCATCACAGGTTACTCCGTCAGCCAAGGTGGATAAACCTGGAATCAAATCCTGTGCTGTATATTGGTAGTCCAACATCTACACCACAAAGCCATCTGTTCCACCTTGTGAAGAAGAAGTCCTGTATAGCGTTGGAGCTTATTTCCAGATCTGTAAAAGACGGTCGCCAGTCTGATACAGGTTACTTTCCCAGCCACTGCTGGTTCCACAGAGACAGACTCAGGACACAAGCATGAGGACGATTTGAGCCCAGGTCTTCATATTATCATGAAAGTAAAGTCTTCTTTTGGCTCAAAAAAATCAAACAGATTTTCCAAAACCCATTTATACAGACTGACGGTTGTCATTTCGTTTTCATTCGGACATAACTGTAACATCATTTGATTACTGTGTTTTTTGGAGTATAAGTCAGTTTTGTTTTGTTTTTTTTACTTCCTTGTGATGTCCTGTGAGCTGTACACTGGCGCAACTTATACCCCCTCCAAAAAAATGTTATTAATAATAATTATAATAAGTATTTCTATAAAGCACTAAACTAAACTACAATAATAAACAAATAAATGGCAGTAGTAAAAGGTACACTGCAACAATACACAGAAATCCCGTTAAAATGCTGATATTGTAGAAAAAAGTGTGACTTATACTCCAGAAAATCAGTGTGTGTGTCAGGAGGCCTATAAATTTGTAAATGCAAATTTTTACAAATTTATAGGCCTCTTGATAATATTTGTAATATGGACCCTCCCTGGAGGTAATTATTCATCAAATTTCAAAAGGATTGGCCCACAAGCAATCAATAAACACGACTGAATCATTGTTCACCAGATGGAAAACTGAATAGAAAAAGGACATTTTTAAGAATTATTTATAGATATTGAAGAAATCTGCACAGATGGGGCACCATGAGATTTAATGAAGGGCACACGGTTGTTTGCACTGGCCGTCCTTTGTCCTCAGTTGTTGGGTGGTTCCTCCAGCAACGTCTGGTTGGGTCGCTTTTTGCTTGACTTGTGATAGAGACACATTTGGGTTTTGCCTTCATCCAAATAGTGAGACATCTGATGTCTTTCTACCTCAAGTCTTCCACAAGCCTACTGTAAACCACACCTGGTTCAGTGAATATCTGGGCATCTACGTGAGAGCCGGTCCCACCAAAGCTGAAGACAACCTATCATCTCCAAGTATTGACCTAGACTTTGTCTGTAGAGCTGCTTCTTAAAAGGAAACCAGGTTTAACATCTACTGAACATGTTTTGTTTTCATCATAAATTGTTCTTGCAACAAAGGCCTTAAATGTTCCTACAACAAACTCTGCAGAGACAAAGTCCTGTGTCCTTTCTGCCACAGATCTACAGAGCTTTTGGCCTTGGCTCATCGTACAGCAAAGTTATGAAGTTCAACATTCTGCTGACGTACTCGGAGTATGCAGCTGCAGGCAGAGACTTCCCTGACATCCCCCCTCATCTTCTGGGAGACATATATCAGGTAGAACTGGGCAAGACTTGTGCAGCGTCGATCAGAATTCCAAATTAATCTTCAACTATGGTAAAGTCTCTACATTCTTACAACAAAGTATTGATTTTTGTTGTTGGCTTTATTTCTTTCAGATGGGGGGCGACTTTTTACTTGATGAAAGCGGGAAGGTCGTCTTTTCTCATGCATCCAAAACCTCTCTGGACAGACCGACTGTCAAAGACATCATACAGGCTGCCGAGCCTGAAGGTGCCTCCAGCAAGTCAGCGGTGAAACGGCGAAATCTGGACCCCAAGCTGTGAAATATGAACCACTGAAACACGTTGATGGAAGAATCAGTGGCTTTTTAATGCGACACTGACGCCGTGGACGGAGAGCAGCTCTTTGACATGTCTCCATAGTGATGTCACGTCTTGCACTCATGACTCCATGAAGAGTCGTGACTGATGATAAGGAGAATGGTGAAGACCACTGCTCTTCTTTGTTGTATCAGCGTTGTAACATGTTAAACAGGGTTTCAAATAGGGGTGGGACATCTTTGGACACTTCAAAAATGATTATCTACACATCTTGATGCATCTCTATTCACACGGTGGGACTAAGTGGTAATTTTCAGTCAAAGTATTGTATTGATCCATAATGAATTTACTTCCAATAAGTGTTGACACAGTTACTTTGAAAACTTACTTCATTAGTTACTTTATACAGGACAACTTGCAACTAATACATGATGCCACTAATAAAGTTACTAGTAATCGAACTTGGTTATTTTTTAAGATTGAGTAATCAGAAAAGTAACTGTTAGTTGGCATGCTGTGTGCTTGTCTATCCAATCACAGTGTGTTTTGCACAATAAAACACCTTCCAAATCACCAATGGTGAATATGAGAGACCTCAGGGTTCTGTTTTTGGCCCTTTGTTGTCTTCACTTCATGAAATAACCTGGCCAACAACATGTGGGCTCACGTTTACTTGCTAGTTTGGTCAGAAAACAAAGAATTTAAGATTTATCATTTTAGGCATTTATCTTTTCAGAATAGACTGAAAAGCAACAGGTGGCTGACTCAAACCCTGAATCTATGTCCAATAGTTCATGTTACCAATCAATCACAAATATTTTGCTGATCAGTATAAATTTTAGATCATTTCTCTAGCCTTCTTGGTTGTGGAGATATAGCAGAAAATATGTTTTTAGGAAAGTTTTTTTGTCGATCTTGATCTTTGCCTGATACTCTCAAAACATTATCTTGAAATATTTGCCCAGATAATATCCATACCAAGCAGGAAGGTTAATTCTAGTAAAATAATGGTGCGTAAATTGCTTTAAGATGAGTAGTACTAATTACCTCGGTTAACATCTTAGGATCTTTGTGAGGTCAATCTTTGCTTAATCTGTTAAACTAAACTATTTGACTATCTTGTTTGACCAAATTATCTGAGTGTTAACACCTACTACCCCTGGCAAAAATTATGGAATCACCGGCCTCGGAGGATGTTCATTCAGTTGTTTAATTTTGTAGAAAAAAAGCAGATCACAGACATGACACAAAACTAAAGTCATTTCAAATGGCAACTTTCTGGCTTTAAGAAACACTATAAGAAATCAAGAAAAAAAGATTGTGGCAGTCAGTAACGGTTACTTTTTTAGACCAAGCAGAGGAAAAAAATATGGAATCACTCAATTCTGAGGAAAAAAATTATGGAATCACCCTGTAAATTTTAATCCCCAAAACTAACACCTGCATCATATCAGATCTGCTCCTTAGTCTGCATCTAAAAAGGACTGATCACACGTTGGAGAGCTGTTGCACCAAGTGGACTGACATGAATCATGGCTCCAACACGAGAGATGTCAATTGAAACAAAGGAGAGGATTATCAAACTCTTAAAAGAGAGTAAATCATCACGCAATGTTGCAAAAGATGTTGGTTGTTCACAGTCGGATGTGTCTAAACAGGGAAGGTTGTTAAAGGCAAACATACTGGTAGACCAAGGAAGACATCAAAGCGTCAAGACAGAAAACTTAAAGCAATATGTCTCAAAAATCGAAAAATGTACAACAAAACAAATGAGGAACGAATGGGAGGAAACTGGAGTCAACGTCTGTGACCGAACTGTAAGAAACCGCCTAAAGGAAATGGGATTTACATACAGAAAAGCTAAACGAAAGGCATCATTAACACCTAAACAGAAAAAAACAAGGTTACAATGGGCTAAGGAAAAGCAATTGTGGACTGTGGATGACTGGATGAAAGTCATATTCAGTGATGAATCTCGAATCTGCATTGGGCAAGGTGATGATGCTGGAACTTTTGTTTGGTGCCTTTCCAATGAGATTTATAAAGATGACTGCCTGAAGAGAACATGTAAATTTCCACAGTCATTGATATGGGGCTGCATGTCAGGTAAAGGCACTGGGGAGATGGCTGTCATCACATCATCAATAAATGCACAAGTTTATGTTGATATTTTGGACAATTGAAAGGATGTTTGGGGATGATGAAATCATTTTTCAAGATGATAATGCATCTTGCCATAGAGCAAAAACTGCAAAAACATTCCTTGCAAAAAGACACGGTCAATGTCAATGAGCAGATCTGATTTGATGCAGGTGTTAATTTGGGGGATGAAAATTTACAGGGTGATTCCATAATTTTTTCCTCAGAATTGAGTGATTCCATATTGTTTTTCCTCTGCTTGGTCTAAAAAAAGTAACCGTTACTGACTGCCACAATCTTTTTTTCTTGATTTCTTATAGTGTTTCTTAAAGCCAGAAAGTTGCCATTTGAAATGACTTTAGTTTTGTGTCGTGTCTGTGATCTGCTTTTTTTCTACAAAATTAAACAACTGAATGAACATCCTCCGAGGCCGGTGATTCCATAATTTTTGCCAGGGGTTGTATTTTTCTTTCTTTTTACAAATAAAACGTACACACAATATTTTAGTTCATAAAATCTTTATTTAAAAAAAGCATTTGCACACAGTAATTCCTTTCCTATTTTACAGGGGAGAAATACATTTTTCTGCAAGACAAACACTAACGATCTGAACACACGACATACAGTTTTTGGGTTTCGATTTGACATACGACTCAAAAATCTTGCTCTGATTTCTACAGATGTTGAGGAATACACAACCGAGCTGGCAGAAACACCCTTTATAACATCTGCAGAGGTCAGAACTCTGCAGTGTGAGACAGTAACACTGCATAATATCTGTACAAATACACAGTGAGGCGAGCAGGTCTTAGAGTTAAGCCTGTTTAATCTATCCCAGGCTCAGACAGGAATGCTTTCAGCTTTTTATGGTTTTGGTTTTTGGAGACTTTGGGCTGTTTTAGATTTCAGGTGTGAATCGCAGAGAAAGGCTTCACATTCATATTGCTACAGCTGCATTTCCAATAATGATATAATAAACAGACTGAAAGGGCCAAGAAGTTTGTATTTAGTGTTAAAGTTAAAGGACATGAGTTTGTGCTTATACATGTTTTTTGTTGCTTTGTTTGGGGGAGTTCACCTTGAGTTCAAGCCAAGTTTCTACTTCCTTTCTACAAGGAGTTTGCATATCCTTCATGCAGAATACCGTAGGCTATTTCTTCATGTAGATCTGTAGTTGCATCACGAAGGCATTCAGGGTAAAACATTTACCAAAACAATATGTGGATCAATTATTTTTATAATTTTTTAAAGCATCACACCCATCTGCATGTTTTAGATCATCTCTAGCGCTATTGGTTGTGGAGATACATGCAACATCATTTCATGGTGTTTTAGAGATACCATCATGACAGCAGTATCAGCTTTAGATTACCCCTACTGGTTTAGGAGATATCCTAGAAAAACTGTCTGACAATTATGATGTCATTTCATGACATTTTTAGGACTGTATCATAACTCATATCGTATGCTTACAAATAATTACAAACGATTTGCTGATTTATACAGTTATCTCTCTAGACCCGCTGGTTGCAGAGATTTCTTTCATCAATATGCTCTGGTTAATCATCTGGACAGTGAGTGCATTTCATTGGGAAAATAATATTATGCCAATTTCTCTACATGATTGTTTGGAGTTTAGTGACCACTTTGTCTTCAGACATATTGTAGTCATTATTACTCCTCAGAAATCAAACCCAACCCCTATATACAAGGACAGCAAGCCAAGAACATATTAATTCTGTACATGGGAACATTAAGAATATTGTTAAAATGTATAAAAAACTTGTAACCATAATCTGTAAATATCATACAGACAGCCATTTACTCAATTACCACATGGGGACATTATAGAAATATTTATATTTCATATATTTTTTGGCTCAGACACTAGTTGTTAGTAATAATTATTTTATGTAAAATGGTAGTTTAACTATGAGTGGCATGCTAAATTCCAAAATGAGCAAAAAATAAGTAAATAAAAAAGCTCTCTTTTGAGTAGGAAAGTTGTATTATGGACAAGCACTTTATTCGTAAATACCTGGTGAACCCTGACAAAAACATTTTGGTACTACTTTCGTGCAGACACAACCACTGTAAACAAACGTACGCTCAAAAACATGAATTTGAGGACATTGTGAAATACTCATAGAAGGGTAGATTATGTCTGACTACTTATACTAACACACATGCTTACCTTTACCTGTATAAAGTTTACAAGCACTTTTGTGCAATTCTGACCAGTACTTAAGGTGTATAAAAGCGTTAACTGGTGTATTATGGGTACTTTCAAAATGAAACTCCTATCAGAGCTGTGCCTTTACTAAGGTTATATGTTCACAAAGTTTAGTGAAAATTGGTTTTGTGGTTTTCGCGGTATTACATGCAAAACCTTTGTACGGAAGAAAATCATAAAGAATTTGATGCACAATTTTGGTATAAAAGTGTGATTGAAGGTTTCGGTATCTGCTCGTTTTTTGCAGTACTTGAATGCCTCTTTCTTTTGGTATCAATTGCAAACAAATCAGCTCTCTACTTTTCACGCTACAATATGCTAAAATTTAGGGTATAATAACAATAAATGTATACTCTAGGTTTCAGATAACTCGTGGTCCAATTTTGTGGACCCCAACTTGCGTGAGTTAATGGGGTTTACCTGTACTATGATTGTGGCAGATGGCCCCTTCCAACGGTCTGTTTCTGCTTGAGGTTTCTACCTGTTACATAAAAGTGATTTTCCTTGCCACTATCACCTTGTGTTTGCTTTTGGTGGAATATTGCTTCTCTATAAATTAGATCGTACAGACAGCAGTCTAGAGCTGCTGTACATGTAGAGTGTCTTGAGATATTTTCTGGAGTTTGGCGCTACATAAATAACATTAATGCAGATAATATATTTCTGAAACATATATCAGTCGCATTTTCTCTTAATCATATTGTGCAAATTTCTAAAAAACCTGAAATTGTTCTGTTTTAGGATGTCGCCTCAGTGTCGATAATATTTCTTTGGGCTAAATTTTATATATTTTTATATACGTCCCCATGTGAGCTTAATTAAAAAGGTGTATAATAAGGATCCTTTGCAAGGGAATAAGTTATTCGAAAGCGCAACATGTTTGTATCAACAGTAATTCATGAACGCTAACATTATTACAGAGAAAAATCTTGTAAAAAGTGCTGATTCTAAAGTGCCACCCTGTCATCAAACTCGCACAGATAGTTCATGTTCCGATCACAGTACTGGTCCCACCAGTCGCCGTCGTCGGATGACATCGCTACACAGTTTTCCCTCTTCCCCCCATCCGGTTGGCTGGACAGGAAGTGCTTGCGCCACTGGAAGTACGTCACTTGCGTCCCATCATCGAAGAGGTACAAGCCCTCAGAGCGCAGGTCGTTAATGCCCAGCCAGACCGGCCAGTTTCCTGGATGGAAGAATGACTTGACATAATGTGCCAAAGCCTCCTGCTCTTTGCGATCGCGGGGCATCGCCATGCGGCCGCCTCTTTCCAGACACTTTCTAGATGCTCCAGCATAGTCTTTGTAGCTGTTATACACCAGATAACATTTATATCCAACCCTCAGTCCTTTTTGGCAACCTGTGTAGAAAAAAATAAGATTGTCAGTGCTGAATTCATCCACAACATAATTAATTATTGTTAAAGAGGGTTGCTAAGTTAAAGAATAATTGTAGGAAATGATCATGTGAGGCTTCATGAAGCATTTAGTATTTTTCTGAGACCACTAGATGCCCGTCTCTTTTCAAAAAATACATTACAAAGCTCAAAGTACTTCACTTTGAAGTGAAGCTGAGTAGGTACTGACTAATACTTTCTTAGTTTTTTAATTTTTAAGAAATTTGCAAAAATCTCAACTTTTTTCACATTGTCATTATGGGGTGTTGTGAGTAGAATTTTGAGGGAAAAAATTAATTTACTTCATATTGAAATAAGGCTGTAACATAAATGTGGACAAGGTGTAGCATTATGAATACTTTGCGGATGCAATGTATAGCCTCGTTTTAAAAACTTAAACAATGCCATAAAGCAGGGGTGGCCAAGTTCGGTCCTCGAGAGCCACCTTCCTGACACTATCAGTTGTCTCCCTGCTCCAACACACCTGAATCCAATGAAAGGCTCATTAAAAGTCTGCTAACAAGTCTTTCATTGGATTCAGGTGTGTTGGAGCAGGGAGACAACTTAAGAGTGTCAGGAATGTGGCTCTCGAGGACCGAACTTGGCCACCCCTGCCATAAAACATCAGTAGCTTTAGAGAGACATCAACAGAATACCAAGTGCTAGAAAAAGGTCAAAGGACAAAGAAGTGCTGATACCTTCCAGTCTTCCAATCTCCTTGCGGTTATCCTTGCTGTGATGATAGGCTTCCCGGATGGTGTCTTCCAGTTCTCCAACTTTAGCTGCCATATTTGCAAGCAGGACACAGAAACAAGGAAATATATAAGGCATTTGTATGATACCCAATTTGTTCACTCACATTAAAATACACTTGTATATACAAACTGAATATAATGATAAGTAACTATTCAGTGCCAACATCAAGATCAGAGGGAAGAACTTGTGTTTTTGAAGTCAACGTCAAAGTTTGCCTAGTTGATGAGCATGGATGCCGTTTCAGATGGTTAGTCGTTTAGACGAGCAGAGAGGATTAGGTACTCAAGAGAAAGACTTGAGCATGTCTTCCTAAGTAACCACTCACAATCATTACAATGGTACCAAAAGACACCCATTTGTCACCATTGGAGTCGAAAACCCAATCTCAGTTCTCTCCCTTTGCCCTACCACTTTGTCATTTCTTCAAAAGGGTGAAATGAGGGTATTGCGATTGAACCCAGGTCTCAAATCTATACAATAAGTAAGCTTGAAAGCACCGGGACACTGAAGATGCTGGCACTGACAAACAGCTCTGTCCACCAACCGTCATTACTCCATTAGATCTTCTTGGATGCCTTTCCAAGTTATTGGCTGAGCTCCCAGAGACATGAATGTCCACAGGTTGGTCATATATGCCACATACACTGCTGATAGCTCAGTTTGCAACTGCAAATATGTAGAGATGCTGCCTTGATCTGGGACAGACAAAGGAGCAGGCCCTATGTTTTTGATTGTGGGAGGGAAACCCATGCAGACACTGGAAGATCATGCAAACTCCACACAGAAAGGAACTGGGAAAGGGTGGAATCGAAGCCCAGAACTTCTTGCTGTGACAGAAGAGTGCAAACCACTGAGCTACCATGCTGCCCCTGATATTTCTGGTGACTGTAATCCAGATTTGGCAAAAAAAAAAAAAGTCTAAGATGAACACTAATGCTCGCTAATCCCTCAGATGGCATTGCATTAAGATTTGTCATTCATCAATAGCTGATATAACCACATGGGCAAGGGATTACTTTGGGAACCTTTGTCAAACACTACACTACAACATGGAGTTACATGTACAAATGCCACTTTTTACTGTGTAAAAATGAAGCCTTGTGTTAACCTTGTCCACAAGCAGCACCAATGTCTCTGGGCTTGGGGGCATGGCATTGCGGTTGGACCATCAAACAGTAGAAGTGTGTATTATGGCCAAAAAATAAAAAAATAAAATAAAATAAAATAAACAAATAAAAAAAACAGCATTACAATATTTTTTAGAAGAAAGGGACGCTGTGTCCTCTGGACCAAAGATGAAAAGGACTATGCAAAAACAAGTGCAAAAGCCAGGGTCTGCACTGATATCAGGTTGTGTCAGTGCCCTTGGCAAAAGGAATTTACACTTCTGTGATGGCAGCATTAATGCAGACTTTTGAGATTTTAGACCAATATATGCTGCCTTCAAGGCAACATCTTTTCCAGGGACCTCCAGGTATTTTCCAGTAAGACAATGCAAAACCACATTCTGCACACATTACAAAGGGATGGCTGCAGAGATTTGTGGCTACGGGACTGGCCTGCCTGTAGGGTCCTACCTGCAATAGAGAATGTGTGGAGAATTTTGAAAGGAAAAATGCAATAATGATGACACCGTACTTAAGGCATTTGCAGGAAGAATGGGACAAAATAACACCTGAAATGCTTCATCACTTGATTCGTCACTGCCAAAATGTGAGGCAGAATCACAAAATTACAAACTGAGAAGTGCTTCAGTGCCTCCCTTGTTTTTTTGTTTGTTTGTTTTGGGGTTTTTTGTTTTGTTTTGTTGTGTGTTTTGATGCGTTGCAGGCTTTAAATACAAGATGTATAGCAACAAAAGAAAAAAACGTTGGCCAGAATAGACCTGAACTATCTTGAGTTTACACCGTCTGCAATGAAATCAAAGTCAAAGTAAATGTCAGCCTCACTGCACAGGGTTTTCATATTTGCATTTCCAATACTTCCAGCCTTTTTCTCATTTGGGGTTACAGATGGTCATTGAACCACAACGTGGCAATTTCTTGCACAGATTCTCAAGTGCTGCAATCAGGGCAAAGTTTACGCAACACAGATTACAGCATTGTCCATAAAATCACAATCAGTGAACCTTTCCTCACTGACAAAAGAATCCAGCTTAGTGGACTCTGTGACCTGGTGTGTTTTAAAGCACTGAACAGAGTAAGATTTAGGACATATCCCTGAGGAATATGATAACAGGTCAGAAACTCTACCTCCACTCCACACAGCGCTCACAGTGTCTGTGTGTAATTACTTTTTTTGGCTCCCACTAACCAACTAATCAGTGGATCTGATCACCATTTACAGCTGAGTGTCGCCGTATTCTTCAAAAAGACACCGAACTCTGAAAAACGGCGTGAACTAAGAACATGTTGTCCATCTAACCTCCATCACTGAAAAAAGATGCAGGGGAAAACATTTGTTTGTCCTTATAACTGAGGAGCCACATCTTTAAAATCTACATGGATGTGAAGTAGATAAGAAAGAGATGGTCAAAAGAAGGCTTTCGGATAAAGAAAGAGTAATTTTGACCAAATATGGGGAAAGTGACAAAAGCAAGTCATTTCTATGGATTTGCATGAAATTGTTTACACTTTCTGGGAGGCCAACGGTGTTTCAGTCAAAAAGTCCAAGTATCATTGAAGTAAGAGCTGTTTGTACTAAATTTCAAAAAAATCCCAGTGACAGATTTTCTTCAATAAATTGAACACTGTGAAAAAATGGTTCAATGAGAAAGTCCCATTTGCCATGAGCAGATACTCCACCAAGGACTGTTAGCACCAACTTTCAGAAAAAATTTATGAAGTTTTTCCAGAAGACTGGGGCACACTGATAGATTTCCAGCCTTTAACTGTGCAAACACACCAAAGTTTTAACTGCGTTTTGGTCTAAGTGCAGGTTTGATGTGAAAACTGACACACAGATGAAAGGACGCCATAGAGAAAGAGAATCACGGATGCTGTGGTTTAGTCAGAAAAGGTGATCATCTTACCATCCATCCTGGACAGAGAGTCCAGCAGCTGGCTGACTTTAACATCCAGAGTGTAGTGACCTACATTCAGCTTATGAATTGCCTGGTCCATACCGGCCAGTCTGGACACTGGACAAGAGACAAGAGGATGCAGACGTGTTTTACAGACAGATTTAAAATCCAGGCATGGATCTGTTACGGTGACACATAACCAACCCAGTTTATATGACGTCTTAATCAATAATAGTATAAATTAAAACACCCACAGACGTAGTTGTATGAATTTTCAAAATCTGACAGCGCATTGGTCGGCTCTGGTTCAGGCTCTGGAAGAATGTCAGGGACGTCCCCTCGTGTCTTTTTCACCTCTGGCAGGGATTCCTAACACACACACACACACACATACACACGATTGAAATTCCTTAATCTGCCATATAAAAACACCTGTGAGCAACACCATCACTGTGAGTGATGATTATAGAAACACATCATAAAGACATTTTGTATCAACTATATGTGACCGTAGGACCTTTGGGGGTAGCAGGATGAAGGTCGTAGGTCCTGATTGAAAAGACATTCCCACTAGCTTGGATAACGGGGAATTCCCCTTTGGCTGACCTGGTAAAGGAACGGCCTTTAGTGCGAGCCGTCCGGGGTTTGATCCCACCGCCGTCCAGGCCACAAAGGTCCTATGGTCACAATCTTGGAAATCCAGTGGGGTTTCTCTGCACGGGTTCGAATCCTGCCAACAACGCCAACTGTGACTGTCGGACCTTTGTGGCCGGGACTTTTCCAATACAGTAAAGATGCAAAGCAACATTGAAAATTTTACAAATGATTTGTATTATATCCACATGTAATTCCTTTGTAATCACCAGTATTTTAACTAGTAAGTGTAATGTAATTACATTTTTTTTTCAGAGTAACTCTAAGATTATAGTCACACTTATTTTGTAATTTAATTACATGCAACTTTTACTTTTTTTTACTAATTACATGCAACTAGTTCTTCTTGTTAGGGGCCACCACAGCAGATCATCTATCTCCACTTCATCATGTCCTCTTCCGTCACACCAACCAACCTCATGACATCCTCAAACCTCCTCTTTGGCCTCTTTCTTCTCTTCCTGCCTGGTGGGTCCATCCTCAGCATCCTTCTCTCTATATATTCCCTTCATCCCTCCTCTGTACATCCATACCATCTCAATTCCTATCTGTCCTATCTACATGGTCCCTCTGATTTCTAATCATTCCCATCATTCCCAAGGAAAATCACAACAATTTCAGCTCTGCCACCTCCATCTCTGCCTCCTTTTTGTTAGTCACCTCCCCCTAAGTTCTACAACAGCTGGGCGCACTATCATCTCATAAATCTCTTTCAGTCTTGCAAATCCTCTGGTATCACACATCACTCCTGCCCTTCTTCATCACCTGTCTACCACCCTCACTGTTACTTTGTCTACCTTCATCACCTCTACTTCTTGCAACCTCATGTCCAATCATCACTGAACTATGACATAATCAAACACGGAATGGTGACATATTACATCATCTAAAGTTAAATATGACGTAAGAACACGTAGAATTCTTACCTCTGTTGGTGCTGGAAGAACGTTCACACCCAGAGAACATAGACACAGCACGGTGAGAGAGGTGACTGCTGGTCCCATTTTCTGCTTCCACCTCTGCTTCTCCTTTAACAGTGAACGACTTCACTCGGCACCTCCACGTCTCTCCTCCTCTTTCTCCTCTGGTCTTTGTCTTTGAGCTCCTCTTGCTTTCAGACCATCTCACAGATGTAGTCCACAGTGACACATGACGAGCAGCAGCAAAGTAGCTCCCGTTTCCATTTGAATGTGGAGAAAACACAGAATGTGAGATTAAAGTCGCCGGCTGGGTGTGTGCAGTCTGTCCGCTGTCTCTCCTCTCTCCAGCTCTCCTTTCCTCCTAAACAACAGGAAAACTGTTCTTGCTCCCACCTCCCATTTCCACTCTTTGTGTGAACACTGCAGCTTCACAGTCACTGTACAGAGAAGAACACAAACCTCAGACAAACAAACAAACACCATCAAAACATTTTCAACAGAATCTTATTTTACAGTTTTAGATTAGATTAGATTGGACAGAACTTGGGAAGACTCCCTCAGAGAAATTGAGGTTCCAGCAGCATTGTATAGCAGCACACAGGGTAAGAAGCACACAGAATATCAAAAGTGAAAAAGAAAAACAGTTTGCAAATATAAATATAAATATAAATACCAGACATACTGATCAATACTGGTTACTGGCTACTACTGTTCCTCTCATTCCTGACTTCTGTCTTCCTGTTACTCCTCCTCCCCATTCAAAGAATGAAATCAGAGTGTAATGCTTCATCCATGTGCAGTACAGCACATCTAAAAGCTGTAACTCCCTTTAACAACATTTCACTTTTATAAATTAAAGTAAAAAACAAAAATAGATGAAAACATTGCAGCATTTCTGCCTTTAGTGGTTAAATCCTAACTTTGGCAGGCGGTTTGCTTTAGAACTCACATGTTGCCACATTGAGCATTCAAAATGCTACTGTGTGCGCACAAGCTGCAGTTGATTTGCACAATTTAATTAATATGTTTGCACATTTGATTAGTTCATGCACTGTGCCAAGTTGAGTAAAGCAGAGTGCGTAAAATGAGGGACAGATATTATGTGAGTTATGTTATCTGGTTAATATCAAACACGGAAATACATTTATTAAATACAGATTTCTTTGCTCGTAGAGATGTAAGCAGAAGGAATGAATGTCAGTTTCTGTTCTCGAAATAAAGACCTTTAATTTTAAGTAAAATATCAAATGATGTGGATCATATAAAACAAATAATGAGTGTTTTCAATTCATGCAGTCGAAAGAATATTTTCATTCACTGAATGATGTACCAGTTAGTGTACCAGTCATCTTGCAACTCATGCAAATATTCTTACCATTGCACTCATAAACATTATGTTATATTTTTTGCCAGCTGACACTGTCCCAAAGGCGATGGCCCCTTAGCTACTCCTAAGGAGGAACCTCATTTGTGGAGATGCTAATTTTGCTTTGGAAGCCTGAGTTCTTTTCTTTATTGTTCCTGCTCTTACATGCAAGAAGGCAGCAGCTCTTCGGGTAGGCCTGTAAATACAGCAGATGGATCCTCAATTAATCCTGAATTATGCCAATTGCTCATTCAGTAGCTTTTACAAGTATTCCGGGTGATTCCAGATATTTAAGGAATTTCTGGTTAAAGCTATTGAATGACTAATTGACATAATTAGGTGTTAATTAGAAAACCATTATTTATATTTAAAGGCCTACCTACAGAACAGTACCTTCTTGCATTTAACTGCAGGTTGGGGCGGGGATAAAAGATAAAATGAGATAAACTTTATTGATCCCATACTGGGGAAAATCACTTGTTGCAGCAGCAAGAGTCGTACAGCAGTAAAGAAAAAGAAAAAATATTTACATTAAAGGTGACTAAAGTATATTGTGATGTTTGCTGGTGGGTGCATAAATATTGATGTGAAAAAATTCAGTGAAAAATACAGTATAGTGAGTATAAGTATGTATAGATATGGTAAAATTATTGCACAGGATAAACTGCACAGTTGTACATGTAATAAAGCACAAAAAGTGGTGGTAGACGTAGTTAATAGTACAAAGGTGATTATGGTGCTAGAAACATTTTGAGGTATTATACAGTCTGACTGCAGTTGGATTAAATGACGTGCGGAGGCGTTCTGTTTTGTTTAGTTAACATCCTCCTCTCACCCACCTCTATAGGTAAAGAATAAAGCCAAGGTTTCCAGAGCACAATTTTCCATCACCAGTTACTCCATGTGAGTCATGCGACTTGGTGGGAGATCTGTGAGCATGCCCACCTCCCCACCACCAGAAAATTTTATATATTTAGAGAAGCTTTTTTCCTGCATTCTAAGACAATCAGGGAAGTTAAATGTGGATTCTGTAGTCGTTTTTAATGTTCCGTTTTTATTTGAAACTTGGAGAAACGTTCTGATTCTGCACACAGCAACATTAATCAATCAGCTTTTCTGTATGCAAGACCTTTCCCATATTTTATCATATCTTGGGTCAGCAGCTCAAGGGGAGTTGCAACCCCCCCCCAGATCTGCCACTGCATAGGTATACACACATTCCATCAAATAATACACACTTTCCGAGCTTTGTCAGTACGATTCATTAAATGTGCGGTTAAGAGGCTGGAATTTTTATTCTGCAAAGAAAATTATTACCAAAGGAGAAAGACCCTATGGAAACATGTGTGTCCATTTACACAGCCTGAAGCAGAAGCCATGATGCCAGTAAAAACGCTACAAGAATCTGGCAGAATGTCCAAGCATATTGAACTGGGCCTGGCTCTGAGATCTGGGGATTTGGGAGGAGCTCAGGCTGAACGCCGGACGTTCAGCGGTGTGTTTGAATCTGCAGGACGGCTGTTCAAACAAAGAGCTCTCTGCACAAACATGTTCCAGACATCAGTGTAAATTCAAACACAAGGTGGTCATACGGTGCTGCAAACTGTGACATGTGAAAAGAGGGTTTGTCCTTTTTGTGCAGTTAAAATGCAATCAACTGATGATTTTGTATTGTGTCACTACAGCAGACTGCTGGTCTCCTCTGCACTTTGGTCCTATTTCTATGGATTTCTCATTCGTTTAAAGCATCTGGTTTTCCATGTCGAAAGCACATTAAATACACAGTAGGACTCTTGGTTGCAGTTTTAATAAGATGCAATGAATTGGATTGGTCCAAATGTGGCAGAAATATGTGAATGAGGCCACAAAGCAGCCATTCAGTGTTCTGACGAGTTGGGTGGCTCAGCAGGAAGGCGGCTGCAGGGACAGAGGTGGTTCAGTTTGGTCAGGTATAATGAACACATACCGCAACTCAAAGGCCAGCACTGAGAGTCTGGGCCAGGAGGGGTCAGAAATACCACTTTCCTGAAAGCTATATATCTCTAGAGTTCATTCTAGCATCAGTATCATGTAGCTTCTTGATTTTACAGCCTTTCAAACAGATCCACTATTGACCAAAGAGGACACAATTATTTGCCCCTTATGAAATTTAAAGTTTTCTTTGAAAAAAATCCCAAATGCTTTTTTAACAGGACAGGGAATTTTCAACACAAAATTTATAAACATCCTAGTTTTATCATTTTGCTTTGCACACACAAACAACATTATTTCACAAAAATCAAAAACTACCAGGGTCAAAATTATTATCCGCCTTTAAGATAATAAAGGTAATCCGCCTGGCATTTTGGTATTGGGTATTGTATCACTTCCTGTTCCGGAGCACAGCGGTGTTTTTCTGTATCTGTTAGCTGTTTAATCTGCGCAGTTAGATTGATCTAGTTATCTAGATTACGATTTGTTTCCCAGTGTAATCTTTACGTGCCTTAACTAAAGCACTCCTTCTGCTGAATCACCTCTAAATTATTTACACATTATTCACTTTGCGTGTTTTAGGAATCCGCTAGCTTAGCGTAGCTACTAGCTCTTAGCCGATTTAGCATGGCGGCTTCTCCTGTCTCTCCCGTACTTTTCTGCTCTGGATGTGAAATGTTTAGTTATTCCTCGGCCTCCTTTAGCAGTAATGGTACTTGTAATAAGTGTAGCTTATTCGTAGCTTTGGAGGCCAGGCTGGGCGAATTGGAGACTCGGCTCTGCACCGTGGAAAATTCTACAGCTAGCCAGGCCCCTGTAGTTGGTGCGGACCAAGGTAGCTTAGCCGCCGTTAGTTTCCCTCTGGCAGATCCCGAGCAGCCGGGAAAGCAGGCCGACTGGGTGACTGTGAGGAGGAAGCGTAGCCCTAAACAGAAGTCCCGTGTACACCGCCAACCCGTTCACATTTCTAACCGTTTTTCCCCACTCGGCGACACACCCGCCGAGGATCAAACTGGTTATTGGCGACTCTGTTTTGCGAAATGTGAAGTTAGCGACACCAGCAACCATAGTCAATTGTCTTCCGGGGGCCAGAGCAGGCGACATTGAAGGAAATTTGAAACTGCTGGCTAAGCGTAAATTTGGTAAGATTGTAATTCACGTCGGCAGTAATGACACCCGGTTACGCCAATCGGAGGTCACTAAAACTAACATTAAATCGGTGTGTAACTTTGCAAAAACAATGTCGGACTCTGTAGTTTTCTCTGGGCCCCTCCCCAATCGGACCGGGACTGACATGTTTAGCCGCATGTTCTCCTTGAATTGCTGGCTGTCTGAGTGGTGTCCAAAAAATGAGGTGGGCTTCATAGATAATTGGCAAAGCTTCTGGGGAAAACCTGGTCTTGTTAGGAGAGACGGCATCCATCCCACTTTGGATGGAGCAGCTCTCATTTCTAGAAATCTGGCCAATTTTCTTAAATCCTCCAAACCGTGACTATCCAGGGTTGGGACCAGGAAGCAGAGTTGTAGTCTTACACACCTCTCTGCAGCTTCTCTCCCCCTGCCATCCCCTCATTACCCCATCCCCGTAGAGACGGTGCCTGCTCCCAGACCACCAATAACCAGCAAAAATCTATTTAAGCATAAAAATTCAAAAAGAAAAAATAATATAGCACCTTCAACTGCACCACAGACTAAAACAGTTAAATGTGGTCTATTAAACATTAGGTCTCTCTCTTCTAAGTCCCTGTTGGTAAATGATATAATAATTGATCAACATATTGATTTATTCTGCCTTACAGAAACCTGGTTACAGCAGGATGAATATGTTAGTTTAATGAGTCAACACCCCCGAGTCACACTAACTGTCAGAATGCTCGTAGCACGGGCCGGGGCGGAGGATTAGCAGCAATCTTCCATCCCAGCTTATTAATTAATCAAAAACCCAGACAGAGCTTTAATTCATTTGAAAGCTTGTCTCTTAGTCTTGTCCATCCAAATTGGAAGTCCCAAAAAACCAGTTTTATTTGTTATTATCTATCGTCCACCTGATCGTTACTGTGAGTTTCTCTGTGAATTTTCAGACCTTTTGTCTGACTTAGTGCTTAGCTCAGATAAGATAATTATAGTGGGCGATTTTAACATCCACACAGATGCTGAGAATGACAGCCTCAACACTGCATTTAATCTATTATTAGACTCTATTGGCTTTGCTCAAAAAGTAAATGAGTCCACCCACCACTTTAATCATATCTTAGATCTTGTTCTGACTTATGGTATGGAAATAGAAGACTTAACAGTATTCCCTGAAAACTCCCTTCTGTCTGATCATTTCTTAATAACATTTACATTTACTCTGATGGACTACCCAGCAGTGGGGAATAAGTTTCATTACACTAGAAGTCTTTCAGAAAGCGCTGTAACTAGGTTTAAGGATATGATTCCTTCTTATGTTCTCTAATGCCATATACCAACACAGTGCAGAGTAGCTACCTAAACTCGGTAAGGGAGATAGAGTATCTCGTCAATAGTTTTACATCCTCATTGAAGACAACTTTGGATGCTGCAGCTCCTCTGAAAAAGAGAGCTTTAAATCAGAAGTGTCTGACTCCGTGGTATAACTCACAAACTCGTAGCTTAAAGCAGATAACCCATAAGTTGGAGAGGAAATGGCGTCTCACTAATTTAGAAGATCTTCACTTAGCCTGGAAAAAGAGTCTGTTGCTCTATAAAAAAGCCCTCCGTAAAGCTAGGACATCTTTCTACTCATCACTAATTGAAGAAAAATAAGAACAACCCCAGGTTTCTTTTCAGCACTGTAGCCAGGCTGACAAAGAGTCAGAGCTCTATTGAGCTGAGTATTCCATTAACTTTAACTAGTAATGACTTCATGACTTTCTTTGCTAACAAAATTTTAACTATTAGAGAAAAAATTACTCATAACCATCCCAAAGACGTATCGTTATCTTTGGCTGCTTTCAGTGATGCCGGTATTTGGTTAGACTCTTTCTCTCCGATTGTTCTGTCTGAGTTATTTTCATTAGTTACTTCATCCAAACCATCAACATGTTTATTAGACCCCATTCCTACCAGGCTGCTCAAGGAAGCCCTACCATTATTTAATGCTTCGATCTTAAATATGATCAATCTATCTTTGTTAGTTGGCTATGTACCACAGGCTTTTAAGGTGGCAGTAATTAAACCATTACTTAAAAAGCCATCACTTGACCCAGCTATCTTAGCTAATTATAGGCCAATCTCCAACCTTCCTTTTCTCTCAAAAATTCTTGAAAGGGTAGTTGTAAAACAGCTAACTGATCATCTGCAGAGGAATGGTCTATTTGAAGAGTTTCAGTCAGGTTTTAGAATTCATCATAGTACAGAAACAGCATTAGTGAAGGTTACAAATGATCTTCTTATGGCCTCGGACAGTGGACTCATCTCTGTGCTTGTTCTGTTAGACCTCAGTGCTGCTTTTGATACTGTTGACCATAAAATTTTATTACAGAGATTAGAGCATGCCATAGGTATTAAAGGCACTGCGCTGCGGTGGGTTGAATCATATTTGTCTAATAGATTACAATTTGTTCATGTAAATGGGGAATCTTCTTCACAGACTAAAGTTAATTATGGAGTTCCACAAGGTTCTGTGCTAGGACCAATTTTATTCACTTTATACATGCTTCCCTTAGGCAGTATTATTAGACGGTATTGCTTAAATTTTCATTGTTACGCAGATGATACCCAGCTTTATCTATCCATGAAGCCAGAGGACACACACCAATTAGCTAAACTGCAGGATTGTCTTACAGACATAAAGACATGGATGACCTCTAATTTCCTGCTTTTAAACTCAGATAAAACTGAAGTTATTGTACTTGGCCCCACACATCTTAGAAATATGGTGTCTAACCAGATCCTTACTCTGGATGGCATTACCCTGACCTCTAGTAATACTGTGAGAAATCTTGGAGTCATTTTGATCAGGATATGTCATTCAAAGCGCATATTAAACAAATATGTAGGACTGCTTTTTTGCATTTACGCAATATCTCTAAAATCAAAAAGGTCTTGTCTCAGAGTGATGCTGAAAAACTAATTCATGCATTTATTTCCTCTAGGCTGGACTATTGTAATTCATTATTATCAGGTTGTCCTAAAAGTTCCCTAAAAAGCCTTCAGTTAATTCAAAATGCTGCAGCTAGAGTACTGACGGGGACTAGAAGGAGAGAGCATATCTCACCCATATTGGCCTCTCTTCATTGGCTTCCTGTTAATTCTAGAATAGAATTTAAAATTCTTCTTCTTACTTATAAGGTTTTGAATAATCAGGTCCCATCTTATCTTAGGGACCTCGTAGTACCATATCACCCCAATAGAGCGCTTCGCTCTCAGACTGCAGGCTTACTTGTAGTTCCTAGGGTTTGTAAGAGTAGAATGGGAGGCAGAGCCTTCAGCTTTCAGGCTCCTCTCCTGTGGAACCAGCTCCCAATTCAGATCAGGGAGACAGACACCCTCTCTACTTTTAAGATTAGGCTTAAAACTTTCCTTTTTGCTAAAGCTTATAGTTAGGGCTGGATCAGGTGACCCTGAACCATCCCTTAGTTATGCTGCTATAGACGTAGACTGCTGGGGGGTTCCCATGATGCACTGAGTGTTTCTTTCTCTTTTTGCTCTGTATGCACCACTCTGCATTTAATCATTAGAGATCGATCTCTGCTCCCCTCCACAGCATGTCTTTTTCCTGGTTCTCTCCCTCAGCCCCAACCAGTCCCAGCAGAAGACTGCCCCTCCCTGAGCCTGGTTCTGCTGGAGGTTTCTTCCTGTTAAAAGGGAGTTTTTCCTTCCCACTGTAGCCAAGTGCTTGCTCACAGGGGGTCGTTTTGACCGTTGGGGTTTTACATAATTATTGTATGGCCTTGCCTTACAATATAAAGCGCCTTGGGGCAACTGTTTGTTGTGATTTGGCGCTATATAAAAAAATTGATGATGATGATGATGAAGAAGAACTGACCTATACTGGTTGAACCAGAACACAAACCACAGTTGTGCAATGATGTGCTTTAACTTTGTACTTTAACTTTGTGAAATCAAGTTAAAAGTGAGGCTTATCTTCCAATGTACACAGTATTAAAACTTCCGCCAGGGTTTGAGCTGTTATTTGAGAAAACAAGGGTCAAGAACTGGAGTGAGAAGTATCATGAAGAAATTCAAAGTGAGAGATTTCAAAGACTAGTGAGAGAACAACTGAAAAGACACAAGTGAAATTTCTTTTTTTGTTATAATTTGCAGGGGTGTTTTTTTTTTTGTAAAATAAATAAATCAATAAAATAATTAACACTGGTATGTATTTATGAATCAAACACCATCTTATTGTATTATTAATACCTCAAAAGCAGCATAATTTAGCATTAGGGGTTCATTACAGCTCCACTATGTTTGTACCATTTAAACTAAATTCCCACCTTTGCCTTCACAAAATTAATAGTAATAGCTATCAAGAAGTATTCTGATACCACAAACTAAAGGTTTGCAAGCCATTTTATGAAATACTGTGGTATCACTTTCCTATATGGTTTGGTTTCCAATTTATAAGCTCCTAAATATGAAAAAAAAAAGAATATTTACAAAACTTTTCATGTGAATAAAATGAAGCCATGAGCGTTAGATATTCTTTGGAATGATCTCATATGAACCAATCAGGAAAACATAAGGATCCTAAACCATAGCCACAAGGCCAAATCAAGAGGGCAAAAATGGCTTTTAGAGTACTTTGAAGGGTGGAACTACTTTAAAACATTTAGAATTCATCACCAAACTGTGTTTCCCTGGCAACTTGCATACCTGTGAGTACATAATGTCTCTATAATTGCTGAGTTATGATGAGAAAGTTCTAAGTAGCCAGACAACCAACCTGGACATGAATTGGGCCGGATATTGGCCTCCATTTTGGAGTGAGATTTCCCACTCCTAAACAACCACAAGGAGAGCAGTGCTGGAAATCCCTCTCCTAAACAACCAATAGGAAAACAGTGCTCATGCTACATCAACGTGAGGCTGACACATGGGCTCAGCTGCCAACCAATCACAGGGTAGGAGAGAGAGGTCAGTATCTGGCCCAGTTAAGGGCCAGTTGTTGGGCTTAGTCTAAGTTGTTTGATATTTTGAGGAGCTCATCTGTACGGTTCCACCATGCGTATTTCCCCATATTAGCCAAATATATCAATCAATCAATTTTTTTATATAGCGCCAAATCACAACAAACAGTTGCCCCAAGGCGCTTTATATTGTAAGGCAAGGCCATACAATAATTATGTAAAACCCCAACGGTCAAAACGACCCCCTGTGAGCAAGCACTTGGCTACAGTGGGAAGGAAAAACTCTCTTTTAACAGGAAGAAACCTCCAGCAGAACCAGGCTCAGGGAGGGGCAGTCTTCTGCTGGGACTGGTTGGGGCTGAGGGAGAGAACCAGGAAAAAGACATGCTGTGGAGGGGAGCAGAGATCAATCACTAATGATTAAATGCAGAGTGGTGCATACAGAGCAAAAAGAGAAAGAAACAGTGCATCATGGGAACCCCCCAGCAGTCTACGTCTATAGCAGCATAACTAAGGGATGGTTCAGGGTCACCTGATCCAGCCCTAACTATAAGCTTTAGCAAAAAGGAAAGTTTTAAGCCTAATCTTAAAAGTAGAGAGGGTGTCTGTCTCCCTGATCTGAATTGGGAGCTGGTTCCAGAGGAGAGGAGCCTGAAAGCTGAAGGCTCTGCCTCCCATTCTACTCTTACAAACCCTAGGAACTACAAGTAAGCCTGCAGTCTGAGAGCGAAGCGCTCTATTGGGGTGATATGGTACTACGAGGTCCCTAAGATAAGATGGGACCTGATTATTCAAAACCTTATAAGTAAGAAGAAGAATTTTAAATTCTATTCTAGAATTAACAGGAAGCCAATGAAGAGAGGCCAATATGGGTGAGATATGCTCTCTCCTTCTAGTCCCCGTCAGTACTCTAGCTGCAGCATTTTGAATTAACTGAAGACTTTTTAGGGAACTTTTAGGACAACCTGATAATAATGAATTACAATAGTCCAGCCTAGAGGAAATAAATGCATGAATTAGTTTTTCAGCATCACTCTGAGACAAGACCTTTCTGATTTTAGAGATATTGCGTAAATGCAAAAAAGCAGTCCTACATATTTGTTTAATATGCGCTTTGAATGACATATCCTGATCAAAAATGACTCCAAGATTTCTCACAGTATTACTAGAGGTCAGGGTAATGCCATCCAGAGTAAGGATCTGGTTAGACACCATGTTTCTAAGATTTGTGGGGCCAAGTACAATAACTTCAGTTTTATCTGAGTTTAAAAGCAGGAAATTAGAGGTCATCCATGTCTTTATGTCTGTAAGACAATCCTGCAGTTTAGCTAATTGGTGTGTGTCCTCTGGCTTCATGGATAGATAAAGCTGGGTATCATCTGCGTAACAATGAAAATTTAAGCAATACCGTCTAATAATACTGCCTAAGGGAAGCATGTATAAAGTGAATAAAATTGGTCCTAGCACAGAACCTTGTGGAACTCCATAATTAACTTTAGTCTGTGAAGAAGATTCCACCACCAGAGGGCGCCCTGCCTGGAGTGCGGGCTCCAGGCACCAGAGGGCACCGCCACCTCACGGGAGCAGCCTCGGTGACAGCTGTCACCCATCACCTGAGACAGCTGACGGCAATCATCAGTGGGGTATATCAGCAGGACGGCATCTCCACCTCATTGCCGAGATATCGTTTCTACCGGAGAGGTAACGTATCGAAGCTAACGGAGTGTATCTTTTTGGATTGAGCTAGTTTTTGGATTACTGTTCCAACGAGAGGTGGAGGTAACTTTCCTGCTGTTCGGAGTCCTGGGTGCAAACGCGCCCCCATCTAACTGTTCTTTGTTCCTCGCCAGCAGTACCAGGTCCGACACGCGGAGGCAGTGGCCACCTGGGAGTTCGGGACTTGGCGGCTCCAGTATTCCCGGGGTCCTGTGGCGGAGGAAGCCGTGTGGTTCCGGTCTTACCTTGGAGAGGCGTCTCCTATCTTCGAGCCTGCCCACACGACACTTTTGTGAATTGACTGTTGTCCATTTCTGTGATTGGTTGTATTCGTTGTGCACATTCACAACAGTAAAGCGTTGTTATTTTGACTTACTCCATTGTCCGTTCATTTGCGCCCCCTGTTGTGGGTCCGTGTTCCTACACTTTCCCAACAGGATATCTCGGCCAGCGTCATGAATCCCGAGGGGCGTCAACCGGCTGTTGAACGGCCAATGGAAGAACAAGGCGCACAGGCGTCCGCAGGAGGGGTAATCGGTGAGTTGCAGCGGATCCTCACCGCTTTCACGACTCAGTTGGATTTGATGACCGAGCAGAACGTCCTCCTGAACCGCAGGGTGGAGGCTCTCGCCGCGCAGGTGGAAGCGCGCCCTCCGGGCGCCGCTGCGGCTCTCCCTCCCGTAGACCCTGTGCGTAACAGCGACGTTCCACTGGTTGTCCAACGACCCCTCCCACCTTCCCCTGAAGCATACATAAGCCCCCCAGAGCCGTACGGAGGCTGTGTGGAGACGTGCGCGGATTTTCTTATGCAGTGTTCGCTCGTCTTCGCACAGTGTCCCGTCATGTACGCGACCGACGCTAGCAAAGTAGCTTATGTGATAAATCTGCTTCGTGGTGAGGCACGCGCTTGAGGCTACAGCGCTCTGGGAGCAAAGTTCACGGCTCCTTCTGACATATGATGGGTTTGTGAGGGAGCTCAGAACGGTGTTCAATCACCCTAATAGAGGAGAGACCGCTTCAGCCGTGCTGCTGTCAATGAGACAGGGGCGCCGGAGCGCAGCTGCCTATGCAGTCGACTTCCGCATCGCGGCTGCGAGGTCCGGCTGGAATAGCACTGCCCTCCGCGCCGCCTTCGTAAACGGACTGTCGTTGGTCCTCAAGGAGCACCTGGTGGCTAAGGACGAACCGCGGGATTTAGATGGGCTTATCGATCTTGTCATACGATTAGACAATCGGTTAAATGAGCGCCGTCGGGAACGAGACGAAGGGCGTGGCCAGGCACGCGTCGTCCCTCTCCCTTCCGGTTCCGACCGCGTTCCGCCCTCCCCACGCTCTACGGCCCCTGCGCTCCGTGCGGTTACAGCCCCCCCTGCTGACGAAGCTATGGACACGAGTAGGGCAACATTTAGGGCACCGGTCACACAAAGGAGGCTGGCCCGCGGGGCGTGTTTTGTTTGTGGCTCGATTGAGCATCAGGTAAGAGACTGCCCCGAGCGGTTAAACACCAACGCCCGCCCCTAGAAACTGGGCTAGGGGTGGGCCGAGACGTTCACGTGGGACACACCCACATCGCCACACGACTCCCAGTTACAATCCTTTATGAGGATTTAACCCTGAAGGCCCCAGCACTGGTGGACACAGGCTCAGAAGGGAATTTGCTAGACAGCAAATGGGCCAGGGAGATAGGGTTCCCTCTGGTGGTGCTTACCTCGCCTGTGCAGGTACGGGCGCTAGATGGCTCCCTACTCCCTCCAATCACTCACAAGACACCACCAGTAACTCTGGTGGTGTCGGGGAATCACCGGGAGGAGATCGAGTTTTTCGTGACTCCGGCCACCTCCCGTGTGATTTTAGGTTTTCCCTGGATGTTGAAACACAATCCCCGGATCGATTGGCCGTCCGGGGTAGTGGTTCAGTGGAGCGAGACCTGCCATCGGGTATGTTTAGGTTCCTCGGTTCCTCCCGGTTCCCAGGCCAGGGAGGTGGTCAGAGCCCCGCCCAATCTAGGGACGGTGCCGGTGCAGTACCATGACCTTGCGGAGGTGTTTAGCAAGGATCTGGCGCTCACCCTTCCCCCGCACCGCCCGTATGATTGTGCCATTGATTTGGTTCCAGGCGTTGAGTTCCCGTCCAGTAGGCTGTACAACCTCTCACGACCTGAACGCGAATCAATGGAGACCTACATCCGGGACTCTTTGGCTGCCGGGTTGAGCCGGAATTCCACCTCCCCGATGGGTGCGGGTTTCTTTTTTGTGGGGAAAAAGGATGGCGGATTACGTCCATGCATTGATTACAGGGGGCTGAACGAAATCACGGTTCGTAACCAATACCCCTTACCCTTGTTGGATTCGGTGTTCACGCCCCTGCATGGAGCCAAGATATTCACCAAGCTTGATCTTAGGAATGCGTATCACCTGGTTCGGATCCAGAAGGGAGACGAGTGGAAGACGGCATTTAACACCCCGTTAGGTCATTTTGAGTACCTGGTCATGCCGTTCGGTCTTACAAACGCTCCCGCGACGTTCCAAGCATTAGTTAATGACGTCTTGCGGGACTTCCTGCACCGATTCGTCTTCGTATATCTAGACGACATACTCATCTTTTCTCCGGATCCTGAGACCCATGTCCGACATGTACGTCAGGTCCTGCAGCGGTTATTGGAGAACCGGCTGTTTGTTAAGGGCGAGAAGTGTGAGTTTCACCGCACCTCTTTGTCCTTCCTGGGGTTCATCATCTCCCCCAACTCCGTCGCTCCTGATCCGGCCAAGGTTGCGGCGGTGAGAGACTGGTCCCAACCCACAAGCCGTAGGAAGCTGCAACAGTTCCTCGGCTTTGCGAATTTCTACAGGAGGTTCATTAAGGGCTACAGTCAGGTTGTTAGCCCCCTGACAGCCCTGACCTCACCAAAAGTCCCCTTCACCTGGTCGGATCGTTGCGATGCCGCGTTCAAGGAGTTGAAACGGCGTTTCTCGTCTGCACCCGTTCTGGTGCAGTCCGATCCTAGTCGCCAGTTAGTGGTTGAAGTGGACGCCTCGGACTCAGGGATAGGAGCTGTGCTGTCCCAGAGTGGGAAGACCGATAAGGTCCTTCATCCGTGTGCCTATTTTTCCCGCAGGTTGACCCCGGCTGAACGGAACTATGACGTCGGCAACCGAGAACTCCTTGCGGTGAAAGAGGCTCTTGAAGAGTGGAGACATCTGTTGGAGGGAACGTCCGTGCCATTCACGGTTTTCACTGACCACCGGAACCTGGAATATATCAGGACCGCCAAGCGGCTGAATCCCAGGCAAGCCCGCTGGTCACTGTTCTTCGGCCATTTTGACTTCCGCATCACCTACCGGCCCGGGACCAAGAACCAGAAATCGGATGCCTTGTCACGGGTACACGAAGACGAGGTCAAAACGGAGTTGTCGGATCCACCGGAACCCATCATCCCGGAGTCCACTATCGTGGCCACCCTCACCTGGGACGTAGAGAGAACCGTCCAGGAGGCCCTGGCACGAAGCCCGGACCCCGGGACTGGACCAAAGAACAGACTTTACGTCCCACCAGAGGCAAGGGCTGCAGTCCTGGACTTCTGTCACGGCTCTAAGCTCTCCTGTCATCCAGGGGTGCGAAGAACTGTGGCAGTTGTCCGGCAGCGCTTCTGGTGAGCATCCCTGGAGGCCGACGTCCGGGACTATATCCAGGCCTGTACCACCTGCGCCAGGGGCAAGGCCGACCATCGCAAGGCTCCGGGACTGCTACAGCCGCTGCCCGTGCCTCATCGCCCCTGGTCCCACATCGGCCTGGATTTTGTCACGGGCCTCCCGCCGTCCCAGGGAAACACCGTCATCCTCACGATAGTGGACCGATTCTCCAAGGCGGCCCACTTCGTGGCCATCCCGAAGCTCCCAATGGCCCAGGAGACAGCGGACCTCCTGGTCCACCACGTCGTCCGCCTGCATGGAATACCATCAGACATCGTCTCCGATCGCGGTCCCCAGTTCTCCTCGCATGTCTGGAGGAGCTTTTGCCGGGAACTGGGGGCCACGGTCAGTCTCTCATCCGGGTATCACCCCCAGACCAACGGGCAAGCAGAGCGGGCCAATCAAGAAATGGAGCAAACGCTACGTTGTGTGACAGCCGCGCACCCGGCGGCCTGGAGTACTCATCTGGCCTAGATCGAGTACGCCCACAACAGTCAAGTGTCATCAGCCACCGGCCTCTCCCCCTTTGAGGTGTGTTTGGGGTATCAGCCCCCATTATTCCCGGTGGTTGAGGGAGAGGTCGGTGTGCCCTCGGTCCAGGCCCACCTGCGGAAGTGCCGTCGGGTGTGGCGTGCCGCCCGTTCTGCTTTGCTGAAGGCCCGGATGAGGGCGAAGACCCATGCAGACCGGCGGCGGACCCCGGCCCCTACGTATTGCCCCGGGCAGGAAGTGTGGTTGTCCACCAAGTACATTCCACTGCAAGTGGCCTCCCCAAAACTGCAAGACAGGTACATAGGTCCGTTTAAAATTCTCAAGGTCATCAATCCCGCCGCAGTGAGGCTTCGGCTTCCAGCCTCACTGCGGATCCATCCAGTATTTCATGTGTCAAAAATCAAGCCCCATCACACCTCGCCCCTCTGTACACCCGGTCCGGCACCACCTCCTGCCCGGATCATCGATGGCGAGCCGGCTTGGACAGTGCGCCGGTTGTTGGACGTCCGACGGATGGGCCGGGGCTTTCAATATCTGGTGGACTGGGAGGGGTACGGTCCCGAAGAACGCTCCTGGGTGAAGAGGAGCTTCATCCTGGACGACTTCTACCGTCGCCACCCGGCCAGGAGGCGCCCGTTGAGGGGGGGGGTCCTGTTGTGTGGGCCGCTGAAGAGGAGGTACTGCTGGCCCACCACCACCAGAGGGCGCCCTGCCTGGAGTGCGGGCTCCAGGCACCAGAGGGCGCCGCCGCCTCACGGGAGCAGCCTCGGTGACAGCTGTCACCCATCACCTGAGACAGCTGACGGCAATCATTAGTGGGGTATATCAGCAGGACGGCATCTCCACCTCATTGCCGAGATATCGTTTCTACCGGAGAGGTAACGTATCGAAGCTAACGGAGTGTATCTTTTTGGATTGAGCTAGTTTTTGGATTACTGTTCCAACGAGAGGTGGAGGTAACTTTCCTGCTGTTCGGAGTCCTGGGTGCAAACGCGCCCCCATCTAACTGTTCTTTGTTCCTCGCCAGCAGTACCAGGTCCGACACGCGGAGGCAGTGGCCACCTGGGAGTTCGGGACTTGGCGGCTCCAGTATTCCCGGGGTCCTGTGGCGGAGGAAGCCGTGTGGTTCCGGTCTTACCTTGGAGAGGCGTCTCCTATCTTCGAGCCTGCCCACACGACACTTTTGTGAATTGACTGTTGTCCATTTCTGTGATTGGTTGTATTCGTTGTGCACATTCACAACAGTAAAGCGTTGTTATTTTGACTTACTCCATTGTCCGTTCATTTGCGCCCCCTGTTGTGGGTCCGTGTTCCTACACTTTCCCAACATCCCCATTTACATGAACAAATTGTAATCTATTAGACAAATATGATTCAAACCACCGCAGCGCAGTGCCTTTAATACCTATGGCATGCTCTAATCTCTGTAATAAAATTTTATGGTCAACAGTATCAAAAGCAGCACTGAGGTCTAACAGAACAAGCACAGAGATGAGTCCACTGTCCGAGGCCATAAGAAGATCATTTGTAACCTTCACTAATGCTGTTTCTGTACTATGATGAATTCTAAAACCTGACTGAAACTCTTCAAATAGACCATTCCTCTGCAGATGATCAGTTAGCTGTTTTACAACTACCCTTTCAAGAATTTTTGAGAGAAAAGGAAGGTTGGAGATTGGCCTATAATTAGCTAAGATAGCTGGGTCAAGTGATGGCTTTTTAAGTAATGGTTTAATTACTGCCACCTTAAAAGCCTGTGGTACATAGCCAACTAACAAAGATAGATTGATCATATTTAAGATCGAAGCATTAAATAATGGTAGGGCTTCCTTGAGCAGCCTGGTAGGAATGGGGTCTAATAAACATGTTGATGGTTTGGATGAAGTAACTAATGAAAATAACTCAGACAGAACAATCGGAGAGAAAGAGTCTAACCAAATACCGGCATCACTGAAAGCAGCCAAAGATAACGATACGTCTTTGGGATGGTTATGAGTAATTTTTCTCTAATAGTTAAAATTTTGTTAGCAAAGAAAGTCATGAAGTCATTACTAGTTAAAGTTAATGGAATACTCAGCTCAATAGAGCTCTGACTCTTTGTCAGCCTGGCTACAGTGCTGAAAAGAAACCTGGGGTTGTTCTTATTTTCTTCAATTAGTGATGAGTAGAAAGATGTCCTAGCTTTATGGAGGGCTTTTTTTATAGAGCAACAGACTCTTTTTCCAGGCTAAGTGAAGATCTTCTAAATTAGTGAGACGCCATTTCCTCTCCAACTTACGGGTTATCTGCTTTAAGCTACGAGTTTGTGAGTTATACCACGGAGTCAGACACTTCTGATTTAAAGCTCTCTTTTTCAGAGGAGCTACAGCATCCAAAGTTGTCTTCAATGAGGATGTAAAACTATTGACGAGATACTCTATCTCCCTTACAGAGTTTAGGTAGCTACTCTGCACTGTGTTGGTATATGGCATTAGAGAACATAAAGAAGGAATCATATCCTTAAACCTAGTTACAGCGCTTTCTGAAAGACTTCTAGTGTAATGAAACTTATTCCCCACTGCTGGGTAGTCCATCAGAGTAAATGTAAATGTTATTAAGAAATGATCAGACAGAAGGGAGTTTTCAGGGAATACTGTTAAGTCTTCTATTTCCATACCATAAGTCAGAACAAGATCTAAGATATGATTAAAGTGGTGGGTGGACTCATTTACTTTTTGAGCAAAGCCAATAGAGTCTAATAATAGATTAAATGCAGTGTTGAGGCTGTCATTCTCAGCATCTGTGTGGATGTTAAAATCGCCCACTATAATTATCTTATCTGAGCTAAGCACTAAGTCAGACAAAAGGTCTGAAAATTCAGAGAAACTCACAGTAACGACCAGGTGGACGATAGATAATAACAAATAAAACTGTTTTTTGGGACTTCCAATTTGGATGGACAAGACTAAGAGACAAGCTTTCAAATGAATTAAAGCTCTGTCTGGGTTTTTGATTAATTAATAAGCTGGGATGGAAGATTGCTGCTAATCCTCCGCCCCGGCCCGTGCTACGAGCATTCTGACAGTTAGTGTGACTCGGGGGTGTTGACTCATTTAAACTAACATATTCATCCTGCTGTAACCAGGTTTCTGTAAGGCAGAATAAATCAATATGTTGATCAATTATTATATCATTTACCAACAGGGACTTAGAAGAGAGAGACCTAATGTTTAATAGACCACATTTAACTGTTTTAGTCTGTGGTGCAGTTGAAGGTGCTATATTATTTTTTCTTTTTGAATTTTTATGCTTAAATAGATTTTTGCTGGTTATTGGTAGTCTGGGAGCAGACACCGTCTCTACGGGGATGGGGTAATGAGGGGATGGCAGGGGGAGAGAAGCTGCAGAGAGGTGTGTAAGACTACAACTCTGCTTCCTGGTCCCAACCCTGGATAGTCACGGTTTGGAGGATTTAAGAAAATTGGCCAGATTTCTAGAAATGAGAGCTGCTCCATCCAAAGTGGGATGGATGCCGTCTCTCCTAACAAGACCAGGTTTTCCCCAGAAGCTTTGCCAATTATCTATGAAGCACACCTCATTTTTTGGACACCACTCAGACAGCCAGCAATTCAAGGAGAACATGCGGCTAAACATGTCACTCCCGGTCCGATTGGGGAGGGGCCCAGAGAAAACTACAGAGTCCGACATTGTTTTTGCAAAGTTACACACCGATTTAATGTTAATTTTAGTGACCTCCGATTGGCCGTAACCGGGTGTCATTACTGCCGACGTGAATTACAATCTTACCAAATTTACGCTTAGCCTTAGCCAGCAGTTTCAAATTTCCTTCAATGTCGCCTGCTCTGGCCCCCGGAAGACAATTGACTATGGTTGCTGGTGTCGCTAACTTCACATTTCTCAAAACAGAGTCGCCAATAACCAGAGTTTGATCCTCGGCAGGTGTGTCGCCGAGTGGGGAAAAACGGTTAGAAATGTGAACGGGTTGGCGGTGTACACGGGGCTTCTGTTTAGGGCTACGCTTCCTCCTCACAGTCACCCAGTCGGCCTGCTTTCCCGGCTGCTCGGGATCTGCCAGAGGGAAACTAACGGCGGCTAAGCTACCTTGGTCCGCACCGACTACAGGGGCCTGGCTAGCTGTAGAATTTTCCACGGTGCGGAGCCGAGTCTCCAATTCGCCCAGCCTGGCCTCCAAAGCTACGAATAAGCTACACTTATTACAAGTACCATTACTGCTAAAGGAGGCCGAGGAATAACTAAACATTTCACACCCAGAGCAGAAAAGTGCGGGAGAGACAGGAGAAGCCGCCATGCTAAATCGGCTAAGAGCTAGTAGCTACGCTAAGCTAGCGGATTCCTAAAAACACGCAATGTGAATAATGTGTAAATAATTTAGAGGTGATTCAGCAGAAGGAGTGCTTTAGTTAAGGCACGTAAAGATTACACTGGGAAACAAATCGTAATCTAGATAACTAGATCAATCTAACTGCGCAGATTAAACAGCTAACAGATTCAGCAAAACACCGCTGTGCTCCGGAACAGGAAGTGATACAATACCGCAGTGAGAGCCAACCACCAGTAGAGGCAAGCCTCTACACATATATATATAGTAAATATGTGCAATACAGACATGGGGCCAAATACAAAAGTATTTGTATATGAAAATACTTAAATACATTTTTTGGAGTATTTGTATTTTCTGATTTTGATTTCAAAGTATTTCTATTTGTATTTCAAATACATCGCAGAGCCCAAGTATTTCCAAATACTTTTCAAACTTGGGAATCTCTGTGACACCGTGTTGAGACACACCAGGAAACTATAAGCTCTGCATTATTGTGATTGAGATACAATAATACAATATGGTGAGACGAGAAGATATGACATTTTATTATTGTTTTGTGATATGGTGGATACAAAAGGATGCAATATTGATGGAAACAGAATATATACGTATTGTGATAGTTTGATTATTGCCTGTGATATGATAATAGTGAGTTTGTGATAAAACATTCAATCCTTTACTTATCAATAGTATTTGTTCATGCTATTTTCACAATAAATTGTCACCAGTTTATCAGTTTTTGTGTTGATTTTTTGTTTGTAGTTCATAGAAAGTATTTGTATTTGGAATTTGAAAATCTAAAGTATTTGTATTTGTATTTAAATACAATGCAAAGTATTTGACCCCATGTCTGGTGCAATATGAGTTTCTTAGGTGGTTCCATTATGAGCCCCTGGAGTTTGGGGAAAAAAAGACACATTTTCATATACGGCATTTTTTAGGGTCAGGTTTCAAAGGCTTCTACCACCTAAACTAAGAGGAATTGAAAGCTAATGATTTTCATAGTAATATACAGACCAACAGGATTTTTTATATTTTTAACCACCATCTTGGATATTGGCGGCCATATTTGATTTAGCTTTAGTGTTATGCAAAACTGAATATTAAATATATTTAGTTTTCTATTTAGTATTTATTTGTGTTGCCACTACACTGAAATGAACCCTGGAGAGACATAGGTTTAAGGGGGGAATCTAATATTTCCCTCCCCTCCAAGTTGTAGTTATGAGTCAAATGTAGTGGATGTGGCCCACACACACTGTGATACTGGACAGTGAAATTAATCTCTTCACATATTTGTGTGGATCTCATAATGTGTTGCTGGACACATTTTGCTTTTATAGAACTTAGTGAAGCCATTACAGCAGAGTTGAAGCACAACCACAAGATCTAAATCCGGGGTTGACGTTTGATGATTTGGGGCCCAACTGTCTGTTTAGTTTAAACCCTTTGGTTAGTTTCCACGGAGCACTAGGCATCCTTTCCTTCTCATCTGATAAAACATGTTTCTGATCTGCTGCAAATTACAGCTGGAGCAACTCAAGTTATTAAACTGCGGTCAAAAAGACTGCAAATTTGGTTTTCAGGGTTCAAGTGACTCATACGACAAAAACTTTCATTCCTGAACCTTTAAGTCAAACTCAGTTTTTATTACATGTGGGATCCCCAGCAGCAAATTTAAAGACCTGCAGAAACTACTGATTTAAAACGTAGGTCAAATGTGGGATAATATGCTAGTGCTGTGGGTCACTCCACCACAGCACCAAACCTACAGTAGTGTTCAGAATAACAGTAGTGCTGTGAGACTAAAAAGATTAATCCAGGTTTTGCGTATATTTCTTATTGTTACATGGGAAACAAGGTACCAGTAGATTCAGTAGATTCTCACAAATCCAACAAGACCAAGCATTCATGATATGCACACTCTTAAGGCTATGAAATTGGGCTATTATTAAAAAAAAAGTAGAAAAGGGGGTGTTCACAATAATAGTAGTGTGGCATTCAGTCAGTGAGTTTGTCAGTTTTGTGGAACAAACAGGTGTGAATCGGGTGTCCAACATTTAAGGATGAAGCCAGCACCTGTTGAACATGCTTTTCTCTTTGAAAGCCTGAGGAAAATGGGACGTTCAAGACATTGTTCAGAAGAACAGCGTAGTTTGATTAAAAAGTTGATTGGAGAGGGGAAAACTTATATGCAGGTGCAAAACATTATAGACTGTTCATCTACAATGATCTCCAATGCTTTAAAATGGACCAAAAAAAAAAAATTAAACAGAGACGTGTGGAAGAAAACGGAAAACAACCATCAAAATGGATAGAAGAATAACCAGAATGGCAAAGGCTCACCCATTGATCAGCTCCAGGATGATCAAAGACAGTCTGGAGTTACCTGTAAGTGCTGTGACAGTTAGAAGACGCCTGTGTGAAGCTAATTTATTTGCAAGAATCCCCCGCAAAGTCCCTCTGTTAAATAAAAGATGTGCAGAAGAGGTTACAATTTGCCAAAGAACACATCAACCGGCCTAAAGAGAAATGGAGGAATATTTTGTGGACTAATGAGAGTAAAATTGTTCTTTTTGGGTCCAAGGGCCGCAGACAGTTTGTGAGACGACCCCCAAACTCTGAATTCAAGCCACAGTTCACAGTGAAGACAGTAAAGCATGGTGGTGCAAGCATCATGATATGGGCATGTTTCTCCTACTATGGTCTTTTTCCTGGTTCTCTCCCTCAGCCCCAACCAGTCCCAGCAGAAGACTGCCCCTCCCTGATCCTGGTTCTGCTGGAGGTTTCTTCCTGTTAAAAAGGAGTTTTTCCTTCCCACTGTCGCCAAGTGCTTGCTCACAGGGGGTTGTTTTGACCGTTGGAGTTTTTCCGTAATTATTGTATGGCCTTGCCTTACAATATAAAGCGCCTTGGGGCAACTGTTTGTTGTGATTTGGCGCTATATAAATAAAATTGATTTGATTTATGGTGTTGGGCCTATATATCGCATACCAGGTATCATGGATCAGTTTGGATATGTCAAATACTTGAAGAGGTCATGTTGCCTTATGCTGAAGAGGACATGCCCTTGAAATTGGCGTTTAAACAAGACAATGACCCCAAGCACACTAGTAAACCAGCAAAATCTTGGTTCCAAAGCAACAAAATTAATGTTTTGGAGTGGCCTGCCCAATCCCCGGACCTAAATCCAATTGAGAACTTGTGGGGTGACATCAAAAAAGCTGTTTCTGAAACAAAACCAAGAAATGTGAATGAATTGTGGAATGTTAAAGAATCTTGGAGTGGAATAACAGCTGAAAGGTTCCACAAGTTGGTTGACTCCATGCCTCACATATGTGAAGAAATCACAAAAACTGTGGTTATACAACTAAATACTAGTTTAGTGATTCACAGGATTGCTAAAAAAGCAGTTTGAACATAATAGTTTTGAGTTTGTAGCGTCAACAGCAGATGCTACTATTATTGTGAACACCCCCTTTTCTACTTTTTTTTTTTTTTACTAATAGCCCAATTTCATAGCCTTAAGAGTGTGCATATCATGAATGCTTGGTCTTGTTGGATTTGTGAGAATCTACTGAATCTACTGGTACCTTGTTTCCCATGTAACAATAAGAAATATACTCAAAACCTGGATTAATCTTTTTAGTCACATAGCACTACTATTATTCTGAACACTACTGTATGTGCTGAATTATGCCCAGAAAAATATGTCACACAGCCAAAATGTCATAGCTGACGTTCACTCCCAGTGCAAGTGACACCCCTCATCTCCATCTCCTTAAGCAACCACTTGTTTGACCCAAAGTCATTCCCCTGCTGCCCATTCGATCTTATGCAGAGATCCAGTAACAAATACATTGTCTTTGGTCACTGGTTAACCTCCAAGTCTCACAACCTTACAGTAAGACAGGAAGCAGCAGGACCCTTACGACTTGGTCCTTCATAGGACTGTCACCACTGCGGTCGCTGATGACAACATCACAAACTTTGTAACACAGGGTGCCACCGTATCTGGGTCTCAGCAGCAGTGCACAGAGCATCAGAGGTAGCAAAACGGGCGTGTGATAAAATCGAAATAAGGCACAAACTGTGCAGATTGACAGCTGGGACAATCTAGGAGACATTTTTGGTTGAAGTCTGGCTGCTTCACAGGTGTCTCGTTCCCGTCTCTGCCCCATCATGGATTTTTGAGGACCCTTGTTGGACATTTTACTCAGTTCTGCAACACTGACCAAAAGGAAAGTGCTGCCCGCCCCATGAAGGCCTCCGCTGCCCGGCCTCATCGCTGGGGTCTTGGTAGGCTGTTCTTCAACCCAGCAGGATGCCCCCTAGCCAATCAGAGATACCCAGTCTCTCCCAGCTATCATCCGACAGCACTCACGGCGCTCCAGCAGTGCCAGGCTGGGAATCTGTCTCAATTACAAATATCGGCGGGAGTTCGTAAACTTGGTATTGAAATCGTGGCAATACTCTTGCACCCGTTGTCTGTACCCAACAGTGGCAGCCAAGCCTCTGGGGCCCAAAACCAGAGCCACCAGATGTGTTAGAGAGCCGTGCTCTCCTGCACAGACGAGTGAATGTTTCTACAAGTTTTGCACATTTCAACAGTCGATATTTTATGTAAAAAAACTTACATACAAGCTGGAGTACGGATGATTTAAATGGTTGCTACAAGGGCTGCATCAGTATCACCGCAAAGGCACATATTAAAACGTAAAGTGGGAAGCATGTGATGAACAGTTATGAAGACTTGAAGAAAATGTATAGACAGGAAGCTGATCAGATCCTGGAAAAATACATGTACATCAAAAATAACAGGAGAGAAACAGCAGAGTCTTATTTAATATACCTTTAAGATACAAACAGTAGATAAATGATAAATATAAATTTATGTAAAATAATATTCGTCATGTAAACTGGATTTTACTTAAATCTGACAAATCACTAAACTATTTTAAACATTTACCTAAAACACAATGTTGTAGTGACCATTTTCATGAAGATGCTTGCATGTGCAAAAAATAAATGAGCAGGTTTTTTTCTCCTTTGGTTTTCTCCCAATAATAAACGTACAATTTTTTAAATAATTTTTTTCCTTCTCCCATTTGAACACCTTGAAAATATACACCCTGATGAGTGGGGATGATTTCTAAGATGCCAACTGTTTTTGCTGTGGGGCTACAAGTTATAGGACTTGTAACTTTATAGTAATATTTAAGCATTGCTGCAGCAGCTCGAGTAGTAACCATCACCACTGTAATAGTTATTTCAATGAGAGATTGAGTAAAATGGACCACCTCTGCAAATGTAACTAGCAAATATGACACATTTTGTCATAATTTTAACCAAACTATACCCAAAACAAATCAATCTTCCAATCACCTCCCACTGAAGACATCAGACCACAATGATTTACTTTGATACACAGCTTCATACGGTGTGCTACCATCGTCTGACCTTTCACTGAAACCCAACCACCAGTTTGGGAGGAGTTGCATTAACAAGACTCATGGGCAACATCCCTTAACAAAAAAAAAAGTTGGGGGAGGCATAATGGGCACGAATACACACGTAAACTGATTTTTTTTTTTTTTTTATGCATTTTTATGGTCAAAGCACTTTACAGTGATGCCTCATTCACCCACACACCAATGGCAGGGTGCTGCCATGTAAAGGCATGTGAGCTACACACAGGAAGCAACTTTGGGATTAATGCCCTTGTCCAAGAGTGATTTTCTGGTCTGGCAGGGATTTCAGAGGATCCTCTGGTCACAAGCCCACTTGATCATTAACCCACCTGACCATCACTTAAGTAAACTATTATTGCAACAGTTAGTATTGTAATTAATGCCTCTTCCCATTACTATAGAATTCTAAGGACTCCGAATCAGATAATCACAACAATGGGTAAAATTCAACAAATGTAAAAGTTACTCTAATAATGCTCCAGATTGCTATGCAATTTCACCTACTGCAGTAATTACTACAATGTACAAAACAGTTAACCTGACCACTCCTCCTATCAATATTTGTATTGCAACTAATCTCACTTACTATATATATATATACACATACATACATACCTGTCTACACATTCCTAGATAATATCCACTTTCCTAATTGTTAGAAAAATGGATGAAACCATTACAATATTAGCTGAATTTCATGTGCAGTTTTTCAAACCATTGTAATAATTATTAAGTGACAGTAATCAGACTCAGAATCTGTAGACAGTTTTTTTTGTGTGTGTGTTCATGGACAGCGGCAGTCATAACATTGCTAGCTGCGGTTGTCGTGCATTTGCACCGGTTACTGTAATTTTTACAATAAAATCTGTTATTACATAAACGGTTGCAACAACGCATAAATAAAAGCACAACAAATCCCAAAACTCTTCACGAGAGTCTGAGGTTGTTCGTGTTTTGCACAGATGGAAAACTGGTTCTGCTAACACGAAGTGATCCTCAAGAGCTCAAAGTGTTTAGGAGTTAAAGCAGCACTGGATGTCGGTGCTTTTTACTACGCCACAGACTGATCGGCGATTTTGACAAATGCGTTTAAACATCCAAACTTGCAAGCTGAGAAAATGTGGCTGCAGAACATTTTACAGCGTCAACGACGATCCCATTTCTTGTTTCCGCGCACAGCAAGTGGAAAATCACACGAGCAATTACACTCGTTCCTCATATGTAAAACTTTTATTTGGTAGAACAGTTTTAAAAGGACCCACAAAAATTTAATTTAGTGTTCACTTTTGTATGCGATTCATTTATTTACTTTTTAAAATGACAGATTACTGCAGCTATACGCTACTTTAACAGTACTGTACCGTCATAAAAACAAACCAGCTCCACAACAGGTAACAGGTTTGGCACAAACAACTGCTCATTAAAGGAAACGCCAAAGAATGACAAAGCAAGAACGTGTCAACTTCAAATGTAGTCGTGTAGATCAGCAGCACAGCTACTCTAACACAGCAACGTTTGGGCCAAAAGAACCACAATGCAAACGCACAGTGACTGATAGCACACAGACGCGGCTAACAGATTACCGATACAGACTATGTGACTCTATGCGAAGTTTCAGCTCTAAACAGCAAATTCAGGAGGAAAAACACCCGTACAAGAGCTGACACGAGGTCGAAGCAAGTCACTAACTAAAGGGACAGAAAGTGGTTTAATTTAAGCTCTGGCATTTCTTAAATACAGCTGTGGAAGTGTGTGGTCGCGGCAGTGCGGTCCTCCTTCAGAGTGATGATGTCAGTGACTCATTCAGAGTTCAGTCTGGACGCGGCGGCTGGTTTACCAGTTGTCCAGGAAATCGAACCCAGTCTTCAGGATGTTGCTGCTCGTGTTGAACTGATGAAAGTAAAGAGGACACAGAGACAAAGAAAGACAACAGGTGTCAAAAATGAGGGAGTAAAGGAAAAAAAAAAAACTGATTTTTTTTTATGATTATTTCTGTAAATCAGCCAAATCATAAGCGCTTCACCATCTAACTTTTTATAGAAAAGTTTGTGAACACATCCCAGCATTTAAAGTAAAACAAGGTGGAGACAGCAAACAATCAGAATCAACAGAAATCTTTTAAAATACAAAAGATTAAATACGAGATGTCTTTTGCCTGGTCAAAAAAGGATGAGCAGAAATTTAAGAAATTGTTTCATTTTCTCTTCATACAGTATTTAGAATAGGCAAATTCACTGGCAAACATAAAAAAAAACCTGCTTTCTCTTATTCATGTAAGTTAGTGCAGCGGATAAGAGAATATTTAGGGGGGAATCCTGCAAATGGTGATAAAAGCATCAAATTCAGCAGAAATACTCCTCAGACAATCCTCTTTTGAAAAAGAAAAAAAAAACAAAAAAACAATTGACCACTTGAATTTTCAATCGTCATCAGGTAGGGGTCAATTGAAGAATTATAGAGGTCAAAATTAAAAGATGCTCCAATCATACTGAAAAATATTCCACATTATTTGCCTGATCATAAAGATTCCAAAAAGGTATAGTTTGGACTACCTGTGACTGAATTCTATGGAGTTGCGCAATAAAAACAGCAAGAATGGTGATAAAGGTCAGTTTAATTTTGGACAGGGGTCAAAAGTTAAAGTTGCTCCAATTTTGGTAAAAAGTGATGCAAATTACTAGTTGAGTTAACATGGTTTTAAAAAGGAATAGTTTGGACCAAGTATCATCCTTACTTATCACGTTACGGGGTAACATATGTCACATGTCCCCCGTGTCCATGTCGGTCTAGTGGTTAAGGTGTTGGGCTTGAGTCCAGAAGATCACGGGTTCAAATCCCCACCTGACTGGAAAAATCACTAAGGGCCCTTGGGCAAGGCCTTTAATCCCCTATTGCTCCCGGTGTGTAGTGAGCGCCTTGTATGGCAGCACCCTGACATCAGGGTGAATGTGAGGCATAATTGTAAAGCGTTTTGAGCGTCTGATTCAGATGGAAAAGCGCTATATAAATACAGTCCATTTACATGTCATAGAAGCCAACAGACGTAGACCTTGTTTGACCTTTACTATGGAGACCAAACATTCAACACTATTCCATTTATTAATCCTATTAGCTCAACCAATACACACTTTGAGCCCATTCACAGCTGTGTGTTTGGGACAATATAGATGAAGTGCCTTGTCCAAGCACACATACATGTGATTGGGAAATGACCCCATGTGTACATATTGGTAGCCTGAACACTTTCATTTGATTTTAATCATGAATTAAATACATTAGTGCATTAAAGCCCAAGAGGTGCCAAATGTCTCATGCCAGAGTACATTTACAGGTAAACATGGTTTCACTTGGGCCAATCAAGTTCTTCATGTGACCATCCTCCAATCTGCAGGTTGTATGTGGGTAAAGAAACCCACATTGTCCATAAGCAGCTTCGCTGGGCAGGTCACGTCTGTCGATGGACTGGGGATCCCTCACCCTGAAAACTGCTCTTTGGTGGGCTCACCATCAGTCGACCTTCAAGACTTACAGCATCCCTCCCTCTAACCTGGAACAACTCACCTTTACCTGGGATGAGTGGTGCTCAATGGGGAGGGTATTCGGTGTTCAATCTGTGGGAAATTCTGCATTTCCAACTTTGGATTCCGAAGCCATCAAAGGAGACCCCCCCCCCCCCCCCCGCCTTAGCTTCCTGAATTCCCCAAGTCACACCATGAATGTTGTGGTTGACATTCCTCATATTTGTCAGTGAAATCCTGACAGTCTACAGAAGTGTTACACTCTGAGGTATTAATACATTTCAGCACTACGGGCCAACAAATCCACACATTTGGTGGCAAAAAATATAAACCTATGCAAAAACAAGCCAAAGTAATTTTACCCAATTCAATTCTTTCCTTAACATCACATGTCAAAATATGACATTCACACGATGCAACTATGTAATAATTTGTGTAACCCACATTTTAATTCAAGTTATCTGTATTTTTGGGTGATGTACCTCCAAAGTGTGCTTGTACTCTAAGTGTTGTCTAGTTTTCCCATGAATTCTGATGTGATGTGTCCTGAAGGCACGGCTTTTGATGAAAAACGACAGATTCCCCAGATAGTCGAGGAAATTGCCGGCACCCCACAGAACAACTCCTCCTTAGAGAGGTCATATTCCAGCCACTTTAAACAGCTGTATCTTTTCACTCCTACAGCTGTCTTTTGTGTTTCTAGTTCAAGTTGTGTAATCATGTTAGCAGTTTTAGCAGGCTCAATACTTTACTAGACCCAACATCCTGGCAGCTACTAGCTAGCTGGCAATGAGTGCAGTTAGTACTCACACAAAACTGCTTGCTAACAGTAACATTTAACAGTTTGCCATTTTTGTAATGACTGGTTGTTTCTTCAACTCCACATATTGACATTTGTATAACTATTAAGTAATGCTGCACTTGTGAAGGCGGGTGCTGCGGCGGCCACACGTAGCAGCCTACACAATATTTGATAGCCAAGGCTAATGTTGAAATTCTGACATAAGTTGGCTTTTTCAGGTACCCGACTCCATATGATGCTCTGAACCATTAGAGGATTTGAGGTAGTGTTCGATCCACATACTGACATAAGTACTTCAGTCAGTCTGTTTCCCCAGAAGGTCTGAATTCAACTCTTTTACAGAAGAAAGCTTTAAACAATTACATGGTTTTGTTGAAATTTGAAAATTCAAATACTGTTCATTGTCCACCATCAGTTGCTTCTGAATAACTCTAAGCTTCCAGACTGAAACTGACACAACGTATTGAAACATTGGGAGAACACAGGAGAAGTCAGTCAACATCTATTTCTAGCCCTGAGCCAGTCATCAATTTTGACCTAATCAGTACCACATAAGGCTACAGCTACCACCCTGGGATGGTTATCATGTATTTTTGTGTAGGTCATGGTACACTGAGGCTGGATTCTAAGTGTCGTTTCATCACCTGAAGTGGTACAAAAAAAAAAAAAAAAAAAAAAAAAAAAAAAAAAAACCTGCTTGGCCCGTAGACTAAAACCATTTGTTCGTGAAAGCAGAAATATTCTTTGGCCGCTAATGAACAGTCACTCCAGCATGATGTTTCCAAATTATCAAGCCTGTCACACTCAAGAAATACTTGTTAAAATATTCCAGCTCACAGACTCTGCCAGAGACAGAAACTGGTGGTCACCAATTTTATACATATAAACACAGAATCATAAAAAGTCGATTTTAAGCAACCATTAGTTTCCCATTTTCAGATAATACTGCGCAAAACATTAAAATGCTGTTGTACATTGTTTAAATGAAGTAAACAAGAGCAAGTGCTTTACCAGCGCAACTTAAACCACAATCCATGAAGACTGTTAAGTCCTCACACTTGGGATGTGAATCTTACAACAACTCATGATTCAATTTGATTCCGATTCTTGGGGTGACAATTCGATTCAGATTTAAAGAGCTCTGAGAAAGTTATATTCCTTAAAATGTTTAAGAAAATGCAACTTTACAAGGTTAATCAAGTGATTCTAGATGTAAATTTACTTATCTGCTTTGCTCGTTTGGAGTTGGCTGGCAGTTTAGCGAGCACTGGTCAGTAGTCGGCAGAGACCGCTGCTCCGCTTCTTTTAGCTCCGGGTGATGGCGTAGCATGTGGGCTTGCGGATTTGAAATGTTTCTGAAGTACTTGACTTTCATTTTGCAGATTTTGCACACTGCATAAGTCATGTCAAGCTCCTTACGCAGCAAATAAAATCCAAAATGCGCTCTTCAGCAAAGACGGTGCTGGCTGAATTAGCTCTTTGTCTGCTATGCTAAGCTGCAGCTCACAAATGTTTGAACCCTCTCTTCGCGGGGACGCTGTAGTATGGAAGCCGTTGCCTGACAAACAGTACACGCGAGTAAGCAAGAAAATGGTAAAAAAAAAAAAAAAAAAAAAAAAAAAGCTTTTTAAAAATCGATTCTTGGACATTTTGGATTGATTCAGAATCGTAATAGATAAGAATCGGGATTCGGACGTGAATCGATTTTTTCCGAAACCCCTACCTCACACACACACGGTTTCAGAGACTCTCTTCCTGGTGGCCACAAGTAGAAAAATGTTCTCAATGTCAAACACGCAAAGTTTTAATGAGGTAACTTTATGTACCAAGTATCACATTGATACCTTGTCAAGATCTTGCTTACCCAAGGTTTTAAAGACATGCCCCGTCCCCCCTTGTGGCCACATTTGGAATCAAACTGTGCCAAACATTGAGCTTGTCTGCAACCATGTTGACCAAAATTCCCCGACATACACAGTATTTGTAAAGATATCACACAGTAACCTTTACCAACACAGGATAATACAGCTCATGTCTGTGTCCTTGGACAAGATACTTAAACTAGGTTGTCTCATCCTCCTAAGCTGTAAATTGGTACTCGCCTTGACTGGGGAGGTTACTGTGTCAGACTACCAGAGGAGCTCACCGTCATGCAATTTCTGCATATGTTGATCTAAATTACGCGTCTCTGACACAACTTACTTGGGAGAAGGTGGAGCTGGCATCAAAGGTGGGTGAATCCTCTTTGACTTTCTCTTTGTCCAGGGTAGTAGGCAGGTTGGAGGATTTGGACATGAGGCTGGAGGAGAACATTTCATCCAGAGTGTTGCTAACAGATGGCAGGGTGCTCTGCGCTCGCTCCCAGCCCGCCTCATTGGAGGGCCCGGTAATGGGCGGGGCTGGACTGGGCGAAATGGAGATGGATGCCGGCGTGGCTGCGACAGCTTCAGGTGCAGGTGGCTGGGGGGCAGGAGGTTTGGGCGCACGCTGCTTTGTGGACCTCCCAGGAGGTGGAGGATGAGAGTCGGCAACTTCATGCTCCTTGGAGAACACAGCAGACACATATCTTCAGTGGCCATCCTGTTAACTACTCAGACGCTGCAGAAAACAAATTCTCCTTAAATAAAGAAAAATAAACTGATCTCATGGCACAGAGTCTGGAATTTATTTTTAGAATATACACTTGGTGCAGTACAATATAATCTCATAAGATGCACAGAGAGGAAAATAAGTTTGATCAAACAGGGACATTTACAAAACAGAAGGTTTATGTTCACAATGTCAATCCAGATGTTTGGGCTGCTGTGTCACAAGTTAGTACAGTTCCAGACGATGATGTCATCTGTTCCATGTCTGGAGACATGGCAACAACAGCAGACAAAAACTAGTCATTTGGTCACAGACCGGTTATGTGCATAAGTCATTAAGCATCGATATTTAGCTTCTGTGGCTGCGACTGGAGAAAAAGGATAGTTCAGCTTTTGTCAGTGGCACAGAGGGAAAATTATTTTCTTAAAAAAAAAAAGTGAAATTTCAGTTACAGTTTACCAGAAGGTACAAATGCCACTCCACAGTGTTTCAGCAGGGTGGCCACTTTTACAGCCTGAGTGATTTGGATCAGGAAGGTGATTTTGTGAGAGGAAATCTGACTTGTTTGAAAACTTCATTTTATTGTTACTTTCCGTTTCCAATATTGGGATTACATACCCACCATATTGGATGTTGGTCGTGCAGGGAATTGTGGGAAATGTGTGCCTGCTGCAGACGCACAGACACGCTCAGAAAGTCAACAAGACTCAGAGTGCCGGTGTCGCAGACTGAATGCCCTCCCCCCTAAAACTGGTCCGCCCTTCCTCCGCTGCGTATGCGTCATTTTGGACCACAGCAGCACGTCTGAGACGAAGTCACTTCACCCAAAGTGATCAAATGGATTAATGGGATTATTAACCATTAGATGACAAAGTAAAACCTCTTAAATCATTCTAATGTCAGTTTTAAGCAGAAACAAGGTGATATTCTGTGATGCTCTGAAATGACGGACACCCAGTGAACGCAACAGCTAGCAGCCTGTGTAGCCGCATCGCTCTTCTATGATAAAAATAATGCTGAATTTATGGAGAAATGATTGTTGTACAAAAGCTTCAGATATCTGTTGCTGAGATAGATGATGACTGAAGTGTAGTTTGAAGCAGAAACGAGATGATAATCATTGAACCGCGAGATACCTGTCGGCGGTAGGAGGGGAGCGATATTTCTCCTTTCTCCAGGGATTTAATCTGGCTAGGTGTCAGGGACTGGAAGTCTGCTTTCTCTCCCTCCAGCTTGGACCTCTCAGCACTGATCTTCCAGAAAGAAGACTCCTCCTCTGGCCTCCAGCCCTCACCACCTGCCACCTGTAGAATAACAAAAAAAAATTCTCACAATGTCCCTCTGAAAATCACAAAATCTTGGCCAATCAAATGGCAGTGCACTTCATTCTTTTGAAATTTCTTAATTTAACAAGGGGCAGACGTGCCAACATCGAAAAAATTCTTTGGTTGGTGATTGAGGGGTTGTTGATGTGTCTTTTATAACATTACTTCAAAACTTGTTCCAATAAATTACGGGGTGCCACAGGGTTCTGTACTGGGCCTTTTGCTGCTCTCTCTTCATACAGCACCTCTCAGACAGATATTGAGATGTTCTGGAATTTCTTTTCACGGGCATGCTGATGACACACAACTTCATACGTAGATCAGAGTTAATCTTGCTCAAATGAAGGAGCTTTGGGGAATCGGTTGGCATCTGTCCCACAAGACACACATCAGTTTGACCAGTTGTCAGACTGGATACATTCAACATCATAATAAAGTTCTTCAGGAACAGCCAGAGCATTTGTTCAACACAAAGCCTCCTGCTGCCAACTTGAAAGCTTTTGTATAATTTTTGTGTCTGTAACAGCGCACTGGGAGTGTCAAATGTGTAGTGGTTACATAAAATGTGCATCAATTGGCAGGTCTGCAAGGTGTTAGAAGTAGAGATGTAGTTTGTAAAATGCAACTTAAAAAAAAAACAAACAAACAAGAAAAAACATGAGCGAGTTACAAGTTAGGCATGTCTGTTCCATCTGAAACACAGACATGAAAACCACCACAGTAAAGTCACAACAAAATTAGTATGTCTAACAAAAAGTATAATCATACCTTGGATCCTGACGCAGTCTTACTAAGCTGGCTGGAATGCAGTCCCTTTACAGCCTTTGAGTCTGCCTGTGAGGTGGGGATCCCCTGGTCCGAAGAGCCCGATGTCAAGCTGAACTCTAACTGGCTCTACAGGGTGGAAGCAAAGTCAATTCCAGGAAAAAAACCATGACAGACAGTACAACTCCGGACATTTTTACAAAATGACACCATGCTGCTAAATTACAATATTTAAACTGTGCACAATGAGAAATTTCCAGCCAGAGTCTGAAAAATTCATGTGACTCAAGGATTACCTTTGTTTCCCATGAGAAGGGAGCTGAATGCTCATCCTGCCAGGTAATATCCTAAATGGAGACACGCGTGATAAATGCATAGTTCGAAGCATATGTACAGACGACTGTCCTTCTAGAAGGTAACAAAACAGTTGTACTATTACACCACACACACACACATCCAAAGCATTCTGTTCCAGCAGCAGTACAAGAACATAACAGGACTGCCACATATCCAGTCCTGTTCCCCGCTGACTGTCTGTTAGAAAAGGTTTACTTTTTCATCTGAAATATGAACCTAAACGTGAAAATGTACAGATCTGCATGTGTTGAGAGAGACAGAGACTTCAGTAAGGAGTTGAGCCAGAAGGTGAGGTTCTCAATTTACACTCCTATCCTCACCTATGATCATGAACACTGTGTAATGACCAAAAGAATCAGGTCATGGGTAGAAGTGGTGGAAATGAGATTCCTCATTAGAGTATCTGGGCTTACACTCTTGGACAAGTTGACAATCTCGACTATTCAGGAGAGACTCAAGAGTTGAGCCGCTGCTTCTTCGCATCGAAAGGAGCGGAGTGAGTTGGTTCAGGTATCTGGTAAGGATGCCCCTTGGACGTCTTCCTAGGGAGGTCTTCTAGGCATGTCCAACTGGGAGGATGCCCCAAGGAAGACCCAAGACATGCTGGAGGGATTACGTTCTCCAGTTGTCTTGGGAACGCCTGAGGATCCCCTGGGAAGAGTTACAGGGTTTGGCTAAGGATAGGAAAGCGTGGGATGAGCTGCTTAGTCTGCTACCACCGTGACTTGGACAAGCGGCAAAGAATGAATGAATGAATAAATTGGCCACCATGGTGGCTCCTAGGAAAATGAAATTATTTAATTTCTGATTGACTATTGCAAACACTTTCCAAAAATGTGTAGTTTTACAAGTCTCCACAAAATTTCAATGACATTCTAACAAATTTGACTAATGGGGAAATACAGTCAGATGCATAAGTATTTGGAAAGTGACACCATTTTTAAAAGTTTGCCTTTGTACACCACCACAACACAGGTAAAATTAAAGAATCTAGATGCCAAATGTGTTTGCAGTGTAGACCGATTTAATTCATGGGGTTTAACAAAAATATTGCATTAATCATTTTGGAATTATAGCCTTTTCAACACCATGAGCAGTTCATCCAGTCACTGGCACAGAAGCCTATATTGCTTTCAGAGTTGTCTGGGTGACTTCTATAATGAGCCGCCTTCTTGCACAGTAGCAGTTATTAAGAACTACCTCCACATTTACATACAGTACTGTGCTATTTGCAGGAATGACTGATGTAACACCCCTATTCCACAGAGCACCATGCTATTACAGTACCCCACGATCCAGAAAAAGCGCAAAAACAGGATGAAATGGCTTACTACAGCATGCCTCCTATCACAATGGCGTATAAATTGCAGACCTGGCAACTGGCTGACTTATAAAGCATATACCTGCCAACCTATATGAAAACAAAAGTAAAGCTGCAGTTAGCTGCTTTCTCAGCCAGAACTGCAACAAATGCTGCTTTTGTCTCAAAATTTTACCCCAGTGGAACACAATCAATAACGTTTCAAGCTGTACTCACTATGACTACCCCATTTAAAAATGTGTGAACATGACAGAAGCTTGTTAAGATGACAAACACCCAGACATGACCAAGTAATGCTGGCGATTTAGCGAATCAGGCTGCATTTTTTTTTTTTTTTTTTTTTTTTTAAACAGTTTGAAAATTTCACCCCGATTTCAAAATTGGTGCCGATGATGGCCGTAACTTCTGCATATACCAAGTTTGTTCAAGATTGACAAAAGATGGATCAAGAAGTTACTGTGATGCCTCATAACGCACCAATTTGCTATTCAGGGTGAAACAGGAAGGAAGGGCACTCTGTAGAATAGGTGTATAAATAAAGTCCAAGACATTCATGGACTTTGAAATGTTCATGTCGCCAACCCCTGACTTGTCTATAAAAAAAATAAATAAAAAAAAAGACTGGCTGGAAAAGTTATGATTTGTGCTAACAATAAGTGGTCTTGTCACATATGCTCTTTGAAAATTAAGGTAAGTAAGTCCCTTTGGCTTCCTGAACCAAATCCACATTACATGGGGTGTCTTCAAATTGGGGGGGGAAGAGAAGCACACTTAGCCGCTTACCACCACCCCTGCCCAGTTTCTCTGTGCATTATCCAGCATGAAGGTGCCTGAATTTTGATGACTCCAGTAGCTGGAAGAGGCCCATGGGATGCCTATATTTCACATTAGGGATGGGACCAATCCGATCAGGTTTTACACCGGATGCCCTTTGATGCAACTCCACATTACATGGAGAAATGTGGCAGGGGTGGGATTTGAACCCAGAACCTTCTACACTGAAACCAAGCGCATTAACCACTTGGCCACCACCCCTGCCTACAAAAATAAGGCTATAAAAGTTTATAAAAAAATAAAAGTACTTAATTCTTTCACCAAAACATCAAGTCTAACCTTTCATCTTAGATATACACCTTCTGGCCAATTGTAGCTCAACTTTCAGGTCTCCTTTTTAAGAAAATCCTCAAAATCAACAATAATGATAATAATAATAATATTAAAGCAAACAGAGTTCTGGTATCGGATCAGAAAAGTATTGGTATCAGCAGATATCCAAATTCAGGTATCGGGATTGGATCGGAAGTGAAAATTGTGGATCAGTGCATCCCTATTTCACATGCTGACGTCAAATAGGTGGCGACCCGGTTGTCTGCAGTGGGTGTTTGACATCCAGGACACAAGCGGAGCACCGGTGCATGCTCCCAGACGTGACTTGTGGATGTTGTGCATCCTTACACCCATAATTCTACTATCTGTTGTGGATGTGTTATCAGGATTTGTTTTGTTTTTCTTGTGGCTTTTTTAAAGTGCAATAAAAAAAAACAATACCTGTCGGAGGAAATCGTTCTTTTAATGTTTTTCCAATTGCACTAGGATTAGTCTGTTCTTTTAATTCATTTTTACCATAATTTAGAGCTCAGATTTCCAAAAGCTTCACTAATTTCCCAGACTAGCGCGCCGCCTGCCGACCGCTTGCGTCCTAAAAACGTCCTCCTGCGCACAACGCAAAACGTCATTTCTCAGCTGTCAAATATAAATTGCTTTTCACTTTATTAAAGTAAACAAATGATTCCGAAATCGTTGGATTCAATTATTGCTCGTGCCTCGTTTTTCAGTGATATTCTCTGTATTAGCACACTTGTGTTAGCATGGTGTTAGCTTTGAGGATTCCGTGCGTTTGGTGTCTCTTTACATTAATCCCGCATTTCCACTTTTGCTGTTTTTTTTAAGTCATTCAATACAACAGATACTGGCCAAATGACCACATTTATAACTGACAGACGAGTCAAAGTAGGATGGTTCGTCAGAAAAGCAGTCAGGCTAAAAACAGCTAACAGGCTAAAAACACTGGCCCACAAGGTCATAGTTCAGTTACCTCGTCGCCGAAATGCACGACCTTCTGCCCCGTTTGTAAGAGCAGTTTGGGGTAACAGACCACTTCTTCTCGGTCCACCCGGTGCATCGCGTACCGAGCTCGGATGTGAGGATCCATCATGCAGTTATCGATGGCGCTGTCCTGCTCCTGCGGCGTCATTTTCTCCCAGGTCAAGCCGTGCTTGGTTTTAATTTTCTCCCTCTCCTGCATTATTTTCTTAGCCATTGAATTGATAGAAGAGAAATACTCGAACTTCTTCTCCTCCATACTGTGGCTGTCAGGCCCCGCTACGGTCGCGGCGGCCATTTTCAGCTGCTTTCGGCTGTTTTTATTGTGAAGAAAAAGGAAGTTGTTGGCGGTAGGCGGGGCATCTACGTGTTGGATGAACTCAACAGTGTGGCAATGGCGCAACCTAGTGGTGACGAGAAGATGGTGCGGGTGGGGTGGGTTTGGGAGGAGTCAACCAATCCGGACAGCATGACGTAAACTGCTGCTTTGCATAGAATACCCATGAACGCTTTTGTGAAAGTAGACGCATTTATTTCATCAACATCAGCGAATTATCATAGAATTTACTCAGAAATCCTCTGAACTATTTAATAATTTTTTTTCACCATGAATTCATGTTTTGAAGAGAACCATGAGTGAGGCTGTGCTATGGCGAGTGGCCTTTATATACTGTGATAAAAACATACAGTTACTGTGCCACAACAGTAGCACATATACTAAAATTGGAACGATACAGAGAAGATTAGCATGGTCCCCTGCGCAAGGATGACACGCAAATTTGTGAAGCGTTCCATCTTTAATTTTTTTCATTTTCATCATTAATTATGTCTTATTTCATTATATCTTTTATTTAGTTTCCTTTTTGTCAAACAATTTTACTTTTTTTTTTTTTTTTTTTTTTTTTTTTTACAGATTTCACATTGCATGAAAATGCATCACAGTTCGTGGCAGGCCGTACTGTAGCTCACAACACAACTGCAGCTCACTGTTTTGTTTGCCAACTTTTATTTTCATTAAAACGACAAAAACTACCAACAACCAGTCATATTTTACATGACTCACTCAAAATGATTATTTCTCTACTTTGATTACAAACAGTGTTGTATAAAGTACTGGAAAATCACACTTAAGTAAAAGTACAGATACCCATTAAAAAATGACTTTGGTAGAAGTTCAAGTCACTGATTGAAATGCTACTCAAGTAAAAGTCTTAAAAGTATCTCGTATTTATTGTATTTAAGTATGACAAATAATGTACAACTAAATGTACTCAAGTATTGAAAGTAAAAGTACAAGTAAATGTTAATAATCAAAAACGGACTGATTTTTTTTTTTTAAATAAAAGTTGATCTAGGTTTGTAAATGACTGGTAGTATTAGTCAATATACTGAAAATTGTGCACATCACACAAAAACACTTCAGAAACAAGGTTTCAAAACCTAAATGAGAGTAGGCTACTCACTAGGTGTTCACAGGAAACAGTTATTTATTTCTATATGTATTTATTTATTTTCATTGTTACATGGTTTTATCTTTTCTGTTGTGTTTGTTTCATTAGGTTCTTTGTCTCTTTCTCTAAAATTGTACTGTAACATTATTAGTCTATTATTATTGACTATTATTGTCTATTATGTAGACTATTATTGTTGTTGCTATAATATATGAATAAAAAAAAATACAATTTGACTCTTTTACGACAACGAACGCTGAGCCATTATTTATACAGAAAACAAATCAACACAAACGTGCTGATGCAAACAGCTTAATGCTAACTTTAACATTGAAAACGCCATAGACATGCTAAAGCGTTAGCATCGGTCCTGTTTTTAAGTTATAAAATACATCTATCAACTGTTTCGGAAGACTATAACAGGCCGGTTTAATATAAAAACATTAAATATTACTCACAGACATGCTCTTCGGGGTTTTACCGGGGAAAAATGAGGATAAAGTGAAATATAGCAATCAATCCACGAATCATAAATCGAAGCACTGCTTCGACCTGTGAATCACTGCTTCGATTGGTTCAAGGTTCAAAGCAAAGCTGCACTACAGAAAAGTTGATTACAGACCCACTGCAGGTCTGTAATCAGTGTAGAGAAATGATGATTTTCCTGATAAACAAGTGCACAAGTGCGCAACTGCAAAAAAGCCTATCGGACATGCCTCATGACAAATTGGCCTGACTTTGTTGCAGTAACTAGTAATCAGTGGTGTCTCTGGGTGAAAACACGACTTTTTTTGTGTGTGTGTGTGTGTGTGTTTTTTGTAACGAGTAACGGCATGGTGACTAGAAAATGTCTTGGAGTAGAAGTATGCAATTAAGGTTGGAAATGTAGTGAAGTAAAAGTGAAAGTAAGCTGAATTAAAAAAAACTCAAGTAAAGTACAAAGTCTCCCAAAACATACTTTAATTCGGGAAAATCTTACCTCCACACTTAATTTTTTGCTCGTAAAAACGTATAACGGCGCTTTTCGAAATGAAGTAAATTCTCATTTAATAAGTATAATTTCTATCATTTTGTGTTCAAAAGACATTCTTGGGCACAGAAGCGCTACTCCACCCAGACTTTTTCAGCTAAATAACATCCAAATACCCAATAGAACAATACACAATTAAAGGACAATCAGTTGCATTATGGCTCCGTATAGCAGGACTTTAAAAAAAGGTGATCCGGAACTGCAACCGTCTGTAGTGAAGTATTTTTATTTAGTTGCTATACAACACTGATTACAAACCTTGTAGCGGGTCTGTATAATCAACCATTTCTGCAGTGTGGCTTTGCTTTGAACCTTGAACCAATGAAGCAGTGCTTCAATCTTCAATCTGCTGCTTTGTTGGCTCTTTGATTTATTTCACTTTATCTTCATTTTAACCTGCTAAAACCCTAAAGAGCATTTGTCTGTGAGTAATATTTACCTTTTTATGTTAAACCGACCTGTTACGGTCTTCTGAAACAGTTGCTGGATGTATTTTATAACTTAAAAACGGGACTGATGCTAACGCGTTAGCATGTCTATGGCGTTTTCAATGTTAAAGTTAAAGCGAGCCATTATCAACCTTCCCTCCCCAGAGCGCCAGTGATTCTGAGATATTCTAAAACCGTGAATACATATATTTTTTAAATTTGCTCTTTGCAAACACCTTTTCCATTCTGTTGAATTTTATGTTTATTTTATTTCTTCCTCAGACCTTTATAAGTCTGAGTGTGGCTTACTCAGGTTTATAGACAGGGCGGAGCCTGGTAAAAAACTGCCATTTTTTCCTGTCAAGGTTTTCTCAATGGATTCTGGTACTTCAGATGATACTAATCAAAATAAGATTTTGTGCCATCTTAAAATTTGTCCAGAATCCAAGATGGCTGCCAAAAATCCAGATGGATGCCAAGATACATAAAGTTGGTCTTAAGTGGTAGGAACTTGTCTAAAGATCTGTTTTTTTGTTTTGTTTTGTTTTGTTTTTTGGTATGATTTGGTGAGTTATAACATCATAACCAGGCTTTTCCATTGTGCAAATCCAAGATGGCCACCGGGCGCGGCCCCCTAAACTTCAAAGTGTCATATCTCCTATTCTAGAAGGACTACGGCCACACTTCTGGTGTCTGTCCATAGGTTTTTATGGTTAAGGAATCCATTTCCACCAGTATTTTGCAAATTGGATCATGCAGTCTATCAGAAAATTCAATACGGCTGCCAAAGCCATTGCTTTACTATAGTAAATGGTCTAGGACTTGCTTTAAAGCTGATCAATCAATCAATCAATCAATTTTTTTATATAGCGCCAAATCACAACAAACAGTTGCCCCAAGGCGCTTTATATTGTAAGGCAAGGCCATACAATAATTATGTAAAACCCCAACGGTCAAAACGACCCCCTGTGAGCAAGCACTTGGCTACAGTGGGAAGGAAAAACTCCCTTTTAACAGGAAGAAACCTCCAGCAGAACCAGGCTCAGGGAGGGGCAGTCTTCTGCTGGGACTGGTTGGGGCTGAGGGAGAGAACCAGGAAAAAGACATGCTGTGGAGGGGAGCAGAGATCGATCACTAATGATTAAATGCAGAGTGGTGCATACAGAGCAAAAAGAGAAAGAAACAGTGCATCATGGGAACCCCCCAGCAGTCTACGTCTATAGCAGCATAACTAAGGGATGGTTCAGGGTCACCTGATCCAGCCCTAACTATAAGCTTTAGCAAAAAGGAAAGTTTTAAGCAATGAATGATGTAGCAATAATTTGTGATCAAGGGGCATAGTTTGGTGAATTCATATTTTCAATTCAATTTAAGGGTTCTCGTCCCGTTTCTGAGTACTAGATTGGCGGGAAAGCTTGTTATCTCTGATTTGCAAAATCGACACTCCTGGTATGTTAGTTTTTAGTTTACCTAAAATCATCGAAATATCATTTATGAATCTATTATCCAGTTCACAAAATTTTATGGCTAATTTACTGGTATATAATAACCTGTAAAAACTAAAGTTTTTTTTTATAAACAAAACGTATTTTGACCATGCATTTCATGATTTTGTCTGAAGTGGCCAATTTGCAATTGTGTGTCTTTGATCATGGGGTTGCTCTCTCCATTATTTTGATGGGATAAATAACTAAGATTTCTTTGCAGATTGTGTGATGCTGTGATTTTATTAGAGAATGTTAGCGTGGACAAGAAATAGACTTTTGTGGAAGCTACGGCAATGACAGCTAAACCCTTCTTGAGCCATGGAAACAGTGAGGGAGAACTGTGCATTCTTTGCAACAGTTACATTAAAGCGAATGATAATTTTTCTAAGGTGGCTAAAGATGGACTGAAACTGTACCGTGAGTTAGCAGACAGGTTGTCAAAATTAAAAACAAAATTGAAACTGTCAAGAAGCATTTAAGTACTGAGTAAGGCAAAACACATTCTGGACCACAAATCACTCCAAGTTCTCTTCCGTTTACTTAGTTTACAATATTTAAATAACTGCACAGCCAGGGGTGATTATCAAATGGTGAGTGCTCTTGGTTTCAGTGTGGATGGTTCTTGGTTCAAACCCCACATGCAAATGAAGTGACAATAATAGTTTTGGTAATTTCCATTCAAGTTTTTACAGATACAATTTTTTTTAATTATCTTTTATAACTCCATTCCAGGATAGATGATTTCAGCATTCCGATCATAGTGCAGGTAGTTTGCTAGTGTGTTTGTTTATTTAATATATAAATAAATAAATAAAAATCTGAAAACAGTCACTACTTGTAAAAAACAAACCAAAAACTTTATTTTAGGTGTTTCAATTACAATTTTTAATAATTTATTTTTTTTCTGTCTTCAATAAAATTACATTTGTTTTTATTTTTTTTCCAAGGTTTGTAAAATGCAATTTAAGTAAAATGATAGTTAAAAATGAATTTCATTATATGCTTGCAAATGTTTATGTCCATATTAACAATCTTTCTTTCTTTTTTGAATTTGACTTTTGCTGATCCTTTAGTGCCGTAGCTGCACTGAAGGTTGGGATATGGTTTGCTTGAGGTTTTTGTTTGTAGCTGCATCCAAAGGGCAGTTCACTCTAAAGGTATATGTGCAACTCTATGTCCAGATGAGACTCATAACCAAGGCAGAGGTTGTTACATAACAGTAGGTGTTACATTTGCTGAAACTGAAAACAAACAAATAAATGTATTTATTAATTAAAAGGTAGAAATGGGCGTGGCACATTGTAGAACATTCAGTACACTGAAAAGAATATGGGACGTTTGATTGGTTGAATGTTGACTGCAATGTGTATTTCAGGTCAAAATGCATTTTCCTTTAATACAGCGCCACCTGCAGGTGAGTAAATGTGATTTGTTGTATATGAGTAACATCAACAGATCCATAAACTTTTCAGCTTGATACGTTGTACAGTGTGAGCCACGCCCCCTTTAACATTATAACTCATATTTAAAAAGAAATTTAAAAAAAATATAGTAAAGTTGGACTTAAATTAAACAGAAAATTTAAACTTAATTTCTGCACAAAAGGGAACATTTCTTTCAACTTTGGTGGTATTTGATGGAATATATGGAAATATATTAATTTTAATATGATTAACTATATGATATGAAGTTTCAGCTCTGAAGGACAAACAGTTGAGTTTTGGTGAAATTTTGAAAAGAGAGAGAGATATTCTCAAGGTCAGTTTCCATAATGAGGCACGCCCACTTAGTTGTAGGGTTCAACTCGGCCCTGGTTCCCAATCATACCAGGTGAATTTCGTGTAGTTTTGTGACTGTTTTTTTTTTTGTTTTGTTTTTTTTGCATTTGTGGCGCCCCCTGGTGACTCACCTTTACAAAATGTGGCATTTGTCCGGAGGTAGGATACTGAACTTAGTGCAGACACTCGATCGGGTTCTCCTAGTAGTTTGGTCAAACATCACTTTGGATGTTTTAAAATTAATTTTATAATAATAATAATAATAATAATAATAATAATAATAATAAGCTTGTATTTCCTTTTAATAGCAAAAACACGTGTTAATATTTAAAATTAATTATCTCATATGTAAATCAGCCTTTTTATTGCAAAATTATAATAATGCCATACTTATAGTACATTTGATAGTATATCTTTGTTTTGAAGTGAAAACACAATTTTTATTTTTATTTCATTCTTTTATTCCTGTATTCCTTTGTTTTATATCACACTTGCTTTGCCAATGTAAACGTGTGTTTCTTGTAGCAATAAAGTCCCTTTGAATTGAACTGAATTGAATTAAAATCATACTGCTGCTGGCTTCGGTTGGGGACAGAAAATGGATAGATGGATGGATGGATGGATGGATGGATGGATGGATGGATGGATGGATGGATGGATGGATGGATGGATGGATGGATGGATGGATGGATGGACGAGAATCACACTGCTTTGTGATCATTTTGTTTGTTTTTTAGGTGGAGCTGTCCGTGGTGCTGACCTGTTTCAGCCCCGGACAGAGGTCCTGATTTACAGAGATCTCAGTATTTATTTTCAAAGAGTAAATGTGCAGTTGACTGTGGTAGAAGGTCGTATGTAAATGAGAATTTTGCACGTGTTAATGAACACAAACCTATTTTAATTGAGCACATAAGTAAACCTGTAATTGCAAACAAAGGTTTCTGTACCAAATATTAAGGTCTGTTTTTCTATTGTATCAAACACTTATTTTATGCAGTAAAATTGAAATTAATTGTTTAAAAATGATACAATGAGATTCTGTCTCTCACAGTTGAAGTGTATAAAAATTACAGACTTCTCCATTCTTTGTAGGTGGGAAAACTTGTGAAATCGACAGTGGATCAAATACTTATTTGCCTCACTGCATCTGGCTGGGCTGCATCTCCCTCAAATACTTCTCTACTACTCACACAAAACCACAACTCTTCTCTTATTCTTCTCTTCTCTGGCATTAGCTTTCTTTAAGCCCACAATCAATCAGTGAACTTGAACTCATTCTTTGATCTTTGCTGGTCTTTGATGGATAAGTTGTTGAGATGTGAATTTCATGCTTTTTCTATGCAGCGTTTTGTTAATTTTTCTGTGTCACTGGACCATGTTTCATGTTTACTGGACTTACTTTTTGAAGATATGCCAGACTTCCTTTTTTGACAACCTGCAGTGGATTTTCTTCTGTAACTTTGGCAGCTTTGAGTGATCATCTTTAAAACATAAGGCCTCGACTGCCCATCAAATATATGTGCAACTCAAAGTGCAGCGGATGAAACAGTAGGTGTTACATTTGTTGCAATTTAAAATAAGTAAATAAATAAAGTTATTTATTAAAACATTTTCCCTGAAATCCAAAAACAAAACTTTTTAAGAAAAAAGGGAATCAGTTTATTTTGAGGAGCTGGTGGTTATCAAACTGATACAAGAATGGGGGGGGGGGGGGTGTCAAAAATCTGTGTCCGATCCCTGCATCCTCTTCCTCTTTGTGACATCGACAGACTTGTAAATCCAGGTGGTTGACGCATTTTATGTGACAGGAGTCAATCAATCAATCAATCAATTTTTTTATATAGCGCCAAATCACAACAAACAGTTGCCCCAAGGCGCTTTATATTGTAAGGCAAGGCCATACAATAATTATGTAAAACCCCAACAGTCAAAACGACCCCCTGTGAGCAAGCACTTGGCTACAGTGGGAAGGAAAAACTCCCTTTTAACAGGAAGAAACCTCCAGCAGAACCAGGCTCAGGGAGGGGCAGTCTTCTGCTGGGACTGGTTGGGGCTGAGGGAGAGAACCAGGAAAAAGACATGCTGTGGAGGGGAGCAGAGATCGATCACTAATGATTAAATGCAGAGTGGTGCATACAGAGCAAAAAGAGAAAGAAACAGTGCATCATGGGAACCCCCCAGCAGTCTACGTCTATAGCAGCATAACTAAGGGATGGTTCAGGGTCACCTGATCCAGCCCTAACTATAAGCTTTAGCAAAAAAGAAAGTTTTAAGCCTAATCTTAAAAGTAGAGAGGGTGTCTGTCTCCCTGATCTGAATTGGGAGCTGGTTCCACAGGAGAGGAGCCTGAAAGCTGAAGGCTCTGCCTCCCATTCTACTCTTACAAACCCTAGGAACTACAAGTAAGCCTGCAGTCTGAGAGCGAAGCGCTCTATTGGGGTGATATGGTACTACGACGTCCCTAAGATAAGATGGGACCTGATTATTCAAAACCTTATAAGTAAGAAGAAGAATTTTAAATTCTATTCTAGAATTAACAGGAAGCCAATGAAGAGAGGCCAATATGGGTGAGATATGCTCTCTCCTTCTAGTCCCCGTCAGTACTCTAGCTGCAGCATTTTGAATTAACTGAAGTCTTTTCAGGGAACTTTTAGGACAACCTGATAATAATGAATTACAATAGTCCAGCCTAGAGGAAATAAATGCATGAATTAGTTTTTCAGCATCACTCTGAGACAAGACCTTTCTGATTTTAGAGATATTGCGTAAATGCAAAAAAGCAGTCCTACATATTTGTTTAATATGCGCTTTGAATGACATATCCTGATCAAAAATGACTCCAAGATTTCTCACAGTATTACTAGAGGTCAGGGTAATGCCATCCACAGTAAGGATCTGGTTAGACACCATGTTTCTAAGATTTGTGGGGCCAAGTACAATAACATCAGTTTTATCTGAGTTTAAAAGCAGGAAATTAGAGGTCATCCATGTCTTTATGTCTGTAAGACAATCCTGCAGTTTAGCTAATTGGTGTGTGTCCTCTGGCTTCATGGATAGATAAAGCTGGGTATCATCTGCGTAACAATGAAAATTTAAGCAATACCGTCTAATAATACTGCCTAAGGGAAGCATGTATAAAGTGAATAAAATTGGTCCTAGCACAGAACCTTGTGGAACTCCATAATTAACTTTAGTCTGTGAAGAAGAGTCCCCATTTACATGAACAAATTGTAATCTATTAGACAAATATGATTCAAACCACCACAGCGCAGTGCCTTTAATACCTATGGCATGCTCTAATCTCTGTAATAAAATTTTATGGTCAACAGTATCAAAAGCAGCACTGAGGTCTAACAGAACAAGCACAGAGAGGAGTCTACTGTCCGAGGCCATAAGAAGATCATTTGTAACCTTCACTAATGCTGTTTCTGTACTATGATGAATTCTAAAACCTGACTGAAACTCTTCAAATAGACCATTCCTCTGCAGATGATCAGTTAGCTGTTTTACAACTACCCTTTCAAGAATTTTTGAGAGAAAAGGAAGGTTGGAGATCTTCTAAGTTAGTGAGATGCCATTTCCTCTCCAACTTACGGGTTATCTGCTTTAAGCTACGAGTTTGTGAGTTATACCACGGAGTCAGGCACTTCTGATTTAAAGCTCTCTTTTTTAGAGGAGCTACAGCATCCAAAGTTGTCTTCAATGAGGATGTAAAACTATTGACGAGATACTCTATCTCACTTACAGAGTTTAGGTAGCTACTCTGCACTGTGTTGGTATATGGCATTAGAGAACATAAAGAAGGAATCATATCCTTAAACCTAGTTACAGCGCTTTCTGAAAGACTTCTAGTGTAATGAAACTTATTCCCCACTGCTGGGTAGTCCATCAGAGTAAATGTAAATGTTATTAAGAAATGATCAGACAGAAGGGAGTTTTCAGGGAATACTGTTAAGTCTTCAATTTCCATACCATAAGTCAGAACAAGATCTAAGATATGATTAAAGTGGTGGGTGGACTCATTTACTTTTTGAGCAAAGCCAATAGAGTCTAATAATAGATTAAGTCCAAGGTGTCTGTGATTTTGGAGACACTGAGATGCAGCAGGTGGAGTCCGGCCCCTCCCATCCTCAGTATCACTCATGGAAAAATTAACAGATGAATTATTATAAAATATCTTTTTATCCATCCATCCATCTGTTTTTTCTTAAACCTGCTTATTCCAGTTCTCATCCACAGGCCAAGCAGGTTTTTGGTCCCACTTAAAGTACATACGTATCTCTGGTAAACTGACTGTTCTAAATAAATGAATAATTAAGAAAATATTGATGTACTGTGTTTTATTTATGGTGCAATTAAGTCATAAACAGGGTCAAAAGATGGAAATTACTGGTTGAGCAAAAAAAAAAAAAAAAAAAAAAAAATTAATAAATGGAATTGTTTTGACTGTGCTGAATGTTTGGTTCTCAACTAAAGGTCAAACATGGTCAGCATCCATAGGATTCTATGACATGTGACCCTGTGACATGATAACTGAGCATGACAGATGGTGCAAAATATTCATTTGTAAAACTGTTAAATAAACAAATAATATGCATCACCTTTTTACCAAAATTGGAGCAACTTTAACTTTAGACCCCTGTACAAACTGAAATTGACCTTTGTCACTATTTTTGCAGTTTTTACACCATAATGTTCAGTCACAGATCATCCAAACTCCCTTTTTGGAATATTTATTATCAAAGAAATATTGCCCCAACATGGGTGTTTTATGTTACATGAACATAAGTGCAACATGTAGCTTCTACAACCCCAATTCCAATGAAGTTGGGATGTTGTGTGAAATGTAAATAAAAACAGAATACAATGATTTGCAAATCCTCTTCAACATATATTCAGTTGAATACACCACAAAGACAAGATATTTAATGTTCAAACTGATAAACTTTATGGTTTTTGTGCAAATATTTGCTCATTTTTGAAACTGATGCCTGCAACATGTTTCAAAAACGCTGGGACAGTGGTATGTTTACCACTGTGCTACATCACCTTTCCTTCTAACAACACTCAATAAGCATTTTGAGCCTTTTGGGGATGCTCGTTTAATAGGTAATCATGACACTCACAATTTGTGTCTTCAGTTCCCAAACACTTATATAAAATCAAGTTTTATGAGTGAACATATTCAAATCATGCAGTTTTAACTTAACAAGAACTTAAAATCTAACTTGCTCAGTGAACACAATAAAATTATAGAAAGTATTTCCACCAAAGTATAGTGTGTTAATGTAGCAAGAAAGAATTTTGTTGAGTGACCAAAATGTAAATTTGTTGGGTCAACATGATGAATTTGTGTTACTGTTACTCAATTACCATGGTTCAGGCCAACTAGATTTGTAAGGGCAAATGTAACAAAAAATGAAAAGTAAGTCCCTTCAGCTTCTCCCTTATTTGTGCTCGGGGTTTGTCACAGCAAATCTGAGGTGGCTCTGTATGTTGAATTGGCACAAGTTTTATGCCGAATGCCGTTTCTGATGCATACATAATTTTATTATGTTCCCTGAGCAAGTTAGTTTTTGAGTGTACATTTTAATATGATTAAAATATGTTGCTGCTTCTGGATCTTCAAGTGTCGTAGAGCTCGGGGTGGGAGTCTTCCTCCAGGCTTGCCTTCATTCTGTATGGCACCTGCTCCTCCGTTGTCAAAGCGTGCCACTGCAAACAGACAAAAACACACTGTCAGCACACACACGGCTCTTCAGTGATGAAGCTGTGAATGTCTCACACATCAACACTCACTTTATCTCCCAGAATCCTGTTCACAATGGCACCGTTGGTGATGTTGTACTCCATCTCGACGGCTCTCCGCTGCTCCCGGGCAAAAAAGTGAAAGGCGTTAGGAGGCCTTTTTTTTGCCTGTTTCTTGGAAAGCTGGGTCTTTGCCTTTCTCTTCTTGGTCTCTCTGTTGGAATGCAAAAACAAACAAAAAAAGGATACATTTTCAGGCCTTCACATGAAGCATTTTGTGATTAATGGTGGTGCCAGTGGAATTCCCCAGAAAAGTTTGAAAAACTATTTTAAAATGAAGCTGTTTCCTGCATTCTGGCCTCTAAATGCCACCTGAAGATGGATGTCATTTTTAGTAATATTAGCTTTACTAATCCTTCACCTTTGTGTCCTGCAACCAGCCACAGGATCACAGACTTTACATTTTCCATATTCTAATGCAGATCTGGTGCGTTGACTGTTGAACACAATTAGTTCATTCACGTTTAATTTAGTCTTTTCTGCTTCTTATTTTAATGAGCCCAATAAAACAAAGTCAGTTCTTGTCTGTGGCGTGTTGTTAAAATTGAACACCTCACTCCTGAATTATTTAAAACAAAAAAGGTGAACTGAAGAGAAGTAGATTCCAACATAAGATGAAGTGTTGAAAAGTGATGTGTGTCATTGTGTTTCTCTTTAATGTGTGTGTGACTTACAGTCCAACAGGCTGCTGGCTCCCAGCTGAGGTTCCAGGTGTAGGTGTGGAAACATCTGCCTGGTCCATGAAGGGAAACCACATATGTACAGGCTGCAACATACAAAAAGAGAGAATTCAATCAATCAATCAATTTTATTTATATAGCGCCAAATCACAACAAACAGTTGCCCCAAGGCGCTTTATATTGTAAGGCAAGGCCATACAATAATTACGGAAAAACCCCAACGGTCAAAACGACCCCCTGTGAGCAAGCACTTGGCGACAGTGGGAAGAAAAAACTCCCTTTTAACAGGAAGAAACCTCCAGCAGAACCAGGCTCAGGGAGGGGCAGTCTTCTGCTGGGACTGGTTGGGGCTGAGGGAATTAGCTGCAGATGTTTTTCAATGAAGACCTGTAGGTCATCCAGGTCCTGTGGAGAATGAGGGAAGCTTCAAGAGAACACAGACGGACTGGGTCATCACGGCCTTCCAGGGTCTCATTTATAAACCTCTGCATACAGTCACCACAAAAACTACATGCACGTACACAGGCAGAAAGGCAGAAATGAGCATGCAGTCCATGAAGTTCTACAGCTTCATGGGGGGGGACAGATAAGGATTTTCTTAAAACAAGACGTCAGATTTCAGTTAGTTTGCCAGAAAGCACATGAGAGATTTAAGCTTAAATGTGATCTGTTTACTCGTATCAAAATTATTCTGTGTCAGATAATATTCCTACTGAGGGTGAGTGCTTTTATCACTGTATGCATTAGAAGCTAGTCATTAGCTGTTTATTGATGTCATGGAAATAAATCCAAAGAGGGCCACTTTTTATTTTGAAGAAAGCACTGAGACAAGGCTTTGGGATGAAGGACTTCTCAGAAGTTTTCTGCCAGAAAAAACTTTAATATGGATACGAGACCAAGAGCAACAGATAAAAATAACAGTGGACTCTTTCTCCAATCACAGCTACAGAAGCCTGTTGGCAGCATGTTTCCTCAACCCGTTTGTGTTATCAGTTTTTGCAGTGATGTATATACACATATACCATCATTAAAGCGATCTGTGGTTCTTCTGCAGGCGGACGTAGAAGAGCAGAGAGGCTTTCAACTGGCTGTTCTGTCAAGAACGCCTCTGCCGCTGCTGCTGCTGCCTTTTCCATCTCCTCGATGGTCGCCTCTACTTCTTCCCAACTCATCTGGGCAATGGTGTCCTCAAATGTGATCAACAGATCAGCCCCATGAAATGGCTCCATGGGGAAGCCTGTGGGTCAGCTGGCTGGAAGTTCTTCTTTGATCAATAAGCTGACTGGTTTCTTGTAACACACATCAATGAAAATCATCAGTTCTTTACTTGGACCTCTGGGAACCATCAGGAACCAACGTCTGTGATGATCAAAATCAGACTGATCCAAGGCATTTATCTGATTGATCAGAATCAGTTAAATTAAAATTGAGTCATCAAGTAAGTGCGTGAGCCTTTAAAACATTTTAAAAACATTTTAACACTTTGCTCTAATGAGGTCATTGACACAGAACATCAGTCTTCCTGTTTGATAAACTTGGAGCAGTAAGAGGTGCGGTTCACAGTTGACACAGTGCGAGTTCTCTTTTCCACAGCCCAGTGTTGGTAGGTGCGCCCCCTACAGTTCATAAAATTGTTACACAATTCAAGAAGGTTCTCTTTATAATTTGGACAAATTTACTGTCATTAAAAAAAAAAAAAAAAATTCTACTCAGATCAATTTTCATCACTTTCTTTCCCCACAAACAATAAATCCAGATGAAACAGGATGTGTATTTTTTTATTTAAAAAAAATTATTTGTGCACCTTTCAATTATCCTAACTTGTTATCCAGTTATAAAAGGGACCATTCCAGATTCTTTCTTTTCTTTTAATTTTTTTGAACAATTACAGGTGAGTAGTTGACCAATAATAATTGATGAATAGAAACTAAATTGAATCTGTGTTTTTCTGTCTATAATCACTGGTATACAATTTTTAGAAGGTGTCTGCTTCAGAAATAAAATGTGATATTTATTATAGATTTTGGCAGGCTGAATCAAATATGACCCTGAAAATGGCTGATGTTTCCAAGATATTTAAGTTTTGGGTTTTTTTTTAACACAATTCAAGCAATTTGAAATAATTTCAGTGCAAAGACAAAGGGAGCAAACTGAAGCTGAACACCGATGATCTCTAATTCCAACCCCATCAGGAGCTGCGACCCTGTTACCTGTTGCCTAGACAACACAAATGTTCTCTTTTTAATTCATATAAATTTACTAATGCAAAAAGTTATTTCTATTTAGATCTTTCAGATCTCACAATTTTTTTTTAATACATGCATAAAAAGCAGTTTTCCAAACACTGCTTTCACCTACAGGTTCAAAAATGCCACGTGTAATTATTATAAATAAAATCTAGGTGTGACAAACAATCTAACCTGTTTTTGTTTACTTCCTACCTGTTGCCTAGACGACACGAACATTCTTTTTAATTTACTAATGCAAAGTTATTTCTACACAGATCATGTTTCACTATATTTTCCTCACAAACAGCAAATTCAGATGAAACAGGATGTGCATCTTTTGTAAAATTATCGTTATTTGCGCACCTTATCCTGTTTAATTACACTAACGGTTATGATCGTAATTTGTTTTATATTTATTTTTTAAAAATCATCTGAGTTTACCTGTTTTACTTGTAATTCCACAAACAACTGCTGAAGAAGTTGTTTCTTGTGGAAAAAACTCACAGACAAGTTATTTTTTTGATCGGAGCTGACAACTGCGTGAACCTCCGTCTGGTTTCACCAACTCACTTTGCGGACTGACACATTTGTATTAACGCGCGCGCTATTTAAAGGTACGTGTGACGTCATGTGACGTCATTTGTGTTCTTGACCAATTTTAGTAAAATTGCAACTTTTGTTTTAAAATCACACACACAAGAAAATCAAGTTTGAAATTAAATTAACTCCTGATTTCTGTTTTTAAATCCACTTCATTTTAAATTATTTCAGGTTTAAATCAGGGAAACCCAAATAAACACAAAGTACAGTTTAAAATTCTTCTTCTTACTTATAAGGTTTTGAATAATCAGGTCCCATCTTATCTTAGGGACCTCATAGTACCATATCACCCCAATAGAGTGCTTCGCTCTCAGACTGCAGGCTTACTTGTAGTTCCTAGGGTTTGTAAGAGTAGAATGGGAGGCAGAGCCTTCAGCTTTCAGGCTCCTCTCCTGTGGAACCAGCTCCCAATTCAGATCAGGGAGACAGACACCCTCTCTACTTTTAAGATTAGGCTTAAAACTTTCCTTTTTGCTAAAGCTTATAGTTAGGGCTGGATCAGGTGACCCTGAACCATCCCTTAGTTATGCTGCTATAGACTTAGACTGCTGGGGGGTTCCCATGATGCACTGAGTGTTTCTTTCTCTTTTTGCTCTGTATGCACCACTCTGCATTTAATCATTAGTGATTGATCTCTGCTCCCCTCCACAGCATGTCTTTTTCCTGGTTCTCTCCCCTCAGCCCCAACCAGTCCCAGCAGAAGACTGCCCCTCCCTGAGCCTGGTTCTGCTGGAGGTTTCTTCCTGTTAAAAGGGAGTTTTTCCTTCCCACTGTCGCCAAGTGCTTGCTCACAGGGGGTCGTTTTGACCGTTGGGGTTTTTCCGTAATTATTGTATGGCCTTGCCTTACAATATAAAGCGCCTTGGGGCAACTGTTTGTTGTGATTTGGCGCTATATAAATAAAATTGATTCATTGATTGATTGACCTTTAAAGTTACTGTGGTGGGGGTGGATTGGTAAAATAAAGATATTAATTTATGAATTCAAACAATCACCAATAAATAATAAATAACATGTAATTGGTCCATTTTTGTTGAACATGATGTTTGGATTTGTTGCGTCAGCTCCCACAGAAAGCCTGGGTTTCTTGAGCTTGTGTCACAGTGCAGAGCCCTGGACAGGTGACGAAAGATCACACACACACACACAAAAAAACAAAAAACACACGTTAACACTGAAAACTTTATGTAAAAAAAACAAAAAACAAACAGCAACAAAAGACTGCTGAAAACAAATCACGGCAGCAACACTGCCTCCACTTTGTAAACATAAAAAGGGTGAAAACGTTCTTCAAGCATCTGCGTAACGAGCGTGAACCAAACAGAGAACATCCCAGAAGAACGTCAACGTGTCAGCCTGCAAGAGAAAGGACAAGAGAAGAAAGTTTTAATCACACGTCATAACGCCGGCAACAAATGTGACGGATCCAAACAACTCCTGTCTTCAGTCAGATGTTCTTCACAGTCATTTGGAAGTGTTTGAGCTACAGAGATGATAATAAAGGACTTTATTTAAAAAAAAAAAAAGTTGAGTTAAGGTGGTGATGATGAATAAAAGAGCCACGTTGTCAGTCCACTGACACCAGATCAAACATTAGCTTAGTGTACAGCACACTGGGCGCAAAACGCACTTTGAAACTCAATTCTAAATCCAGAGCTTCAATAAGTTCTTAAAAGATGAATCCAATCAAATCTCAGAGCTGCAGCGGTTTCTCTGTGGCTCCACCCATTTCTTCATGGCGAGCGTCAGCAGCTGCGTGTTGGTGAGCCGAAGCAAAGACAGGCAGAAATGTGATCCAACACAGAATAACTCAGAACCACCCACCTCAAAAAGACACGTGAATCACTCAGGTGACCGTGCTGCTCTGACTAGTCAGACGTTCCTTCTAATTTGTAGGGAACATTTTTAGAGGACAGATAATCATCGCTGCAGTCCCTCAGTGGTGAGTAAGACGCATGGATTGATCTAGAGATGCCTGTGCGTGGGTTTGTTTCACGTGGGAATGTCACTGCAGGCTGACAAACGCATGATCCTCAACACATCCTTAACCTGGTCAAATGGCTGGAAAATCCCGGACGAGTGCAGTCTGAGGACCTGCTGCAGCCTTCACATGCATTGGGTGATCCACTGCTGAGAACTTCTTGTTTCACCAGAACCCTGTTAACAGTTTCATGTCGGGGTTCCTGTTAGTCCTTCATGATTAGCACAGCAGCCACGGGGCACACAAGGCCCCCACTGTATTTCACCCCAACAGGCCACCCGTTACCCAGGTGCCACAACGTGACTGAGGGGACAGATTTCAACACTCACAGGACAGATACTGACAAAAATTAAAACTTTATTTTGAACTTTGTATGCACTTTATTATAGAACAAGCAGTAAATACTGTCTTTACAGTTTAATGGGGCTGTTTCACAAAGCACTGTTCCTTCCTGTTTCATCCCGAATAGTAAATTGTGGCACGTTTTGAAGCATCACAGTAACTTCCTGATCCATCTTTGTCTATCTTGAACAAACTTTGTATTTGCAGTAATTATGCCCACCACAGGCACCAGATTTGAAATCGAGTTCCAATTTTTGAACAGTTTAAAAATTTCATCCCGATTCTTGAAACGGTTGTATATGTATTGTATGTAGTAACCTCCAGGTATTCATAGTCCTAATGGCTTCAATCATGTTCAAACGTCTTTAAACAAAGTGTTCATCATGACTACGGCTTACAACGTGGTGAGTTTGCTCCATCGAGGTAAAATTGGAAGCAGAAGCAGTTTTTGTTGTGGTTTTTGATCATTTCTGGCTGAGGGCGCAGCTCCTTTTTAATTTTCGGTTGGGTTGCCAGGTCTGCCAGGGTTTATCATCCAGACAGATAGAAGGCAAGTTGGATTCAGATGGTCATCCCTTTTTATACACTCTTTTGGACCATGGGTGATCATAGTACAATGGCGCCCTGTGGAACAGCCCTGTTATATATATTTCAGGCACAGGAGCACATTGGGTGGGCAGACATTCAATCATCTTAACACCTATATTTAATGCCCCTTTTGACAGATATGTGTTAGAAATCATCACATATGGATCAGTCACATAATACAGCAATGAAGTTGGCACCATACCCGCATCCATGTGACAGTGGGGGCCTCCAGCACTATGTACAGGCAACCGGTGACGACATGGACTCCTGTCACTCCAGCTGCGATCACAGTTGGAGTGACAGGCTAAGAAGAGTGTCTTGGAGCAGGGACACAGCATCGCCGAAGCAACCAGTCAGTCCCGCTTTACGACAACTTTCGCAACATCCACGCTTTGACTGAGGCATTTTTCTCCGTGGAGTTCTGTGGATCTGAGGACACTGATTTATATCTGTTCTACAGATCAGTGTCCGCGGGCTTATAAAAGTTGCACGTTGTTAAAAAAACAAAACACTTTGCAATAGGTATTTTAAAAACTCAGTGACAATCACAGAGAAAAAACACTAACACCCACCCCCTTCTCCCCATGATGAAATCTGTGGAATTCCTCAGATCTACTAAGTTTTCACAGTCCTGCGTATATACTGGTCCATGAAGCTCAAACCATACTGAACTGCAATAAGCAGACAAAGAATAACTTCACCACATGACAGCTTTAAATGTGTCTTTTGTAAAAGATGAAAACCTACATGAACAGAGTTTTGCCGAGTTACAGGATTTCTAAACTCCGGTACAGTCGAGCTCAGCCAGGCCGCTCTTCACCAGAGGCAAATGGATCAACTCGCCATCTTTGTACAGCAACACCTTCAGCTCTGGTTCCTGAGCCTGAACGGACGACAAAAAAAATACACAAATTCATTAAAAAGTAAATAAAATAAAGCTGGACAATACATTTAGTCTCTACAGACTCAATAAAAACCACAGAGTACTTTGACTTGACCAGGGTGCTGACCTGGGCCTCTACTGTCATTATGTCTCCACAAAGAAATTTGTCCTCTGCTTTTAATCCATCTTAATTACAGTTACACACAATCTGACCACGAGCAGCAGCAGCCAGCCACAGTTTGGCGCCTGGGAACAAACTCCAGATGTAGAGATGCTGCCACGGTCAGGGGCAGAGAAAGAAGAAGATCTGAATGTGCATGTTTTGATGGAGAGAGGAAACCGGAGTGCCAAGAGAAACCCACACAGACACGGGCAGAATATGCAAACTCCACACAGAAAAGAACCGGACAGGAGGTGAACCCTAGAGAGTGCTGTGAGGCTGAGTGCTGTCCACTGAGCCACCATGATCTCCATGTTTGATGTCTGTTCAGTGATGTTTGCTTGTTGTGACACAGGACAAAACTGGAAGCAAAGCAAAAAAAAAAAAAAAAAAACAGAACAATGTGCAAATTGTCAATACTGTGAAGAAGGTTAAGGTGACCCTCAGGGATGCCTCACATTGTTCTCTTACTAACCTTACCTCGCACAGCGGGTTAGTAAGGTTAGAACTTACTTACTGCCGGGGGGGCTGGTTTTCTGTACTGCTGCTGTGTGTTCTGGACTGCCTTCCCATCTACCGACCTCTGCTTCTCTCATTAAAACCCGTCTGCAACAAGAGCTATCTTTGTGAGCCCTGCATTTGTGTCCAGCCATTCCAGCCTGTCACTTACAGTGTCCTTCAAAAGTACTCAACTTCATATTTCACACATTTTAATTTGTTTATGCCATTTGAAATAGAAAATACACACACATATATATATATATATATATATATATATATATATATATATATATATAAATAAATTATCTTACTTAAACTTATACCAAAACGCTCCATTACTTATGCAGGCTTTTAACTTTTTAATAAATTTATATCAAGTTGTACAGATTTGCTTTCAGTTTGAGTTTAAGGAAGATAATTTAAATTTGGTTTTTATGTTTTGTATTTGCAATGGCATAAACAAATTAAAATATGTGAAATACCAAAATACCAAGTGCTCCAGTACTTTTGGAGGGCACTGTAGTCATGTGAAGTGCTTTGTGGTAGCTTTGTTGTGATTTGGTACAATACAAATAAAATAAATTATCCTTAAATATGGTGGCCTTCATCCTTAAATAAGGTGGCCCTTATTTAAGGATGAAGGCAGCAAATGTTGTTCCTGCTGGTTGTAGTACATTGCTGTCTGAAAATCTGAGTAAAATGGGTGTTCCAGATATTATTAAGAAGAAGAGCGTACTTTAATTAAAAGGTTGATTGAAGAGGGGAAAACACATAAGGAAGGACAGACAATGAAAACAACAGAAGAATCTCAAATGCTTTACGATAGCAACTAAAACCAGAAAGACATGGAAGAAAATGTAAAACGGCAATTCAAATGGATTGAAGAATAGCCAGAATGGCAAAGACTTAAATAATTAAATAATTAGCTCCAGGATGATCAAAAAAGAACTAAAGTTACCTGTGACTACTGTAACAGTTACAAGATGCCTATATGAAAACAAGTTATGGAAAAGAAGAACTACAAAGTCCAACTGTTGAAAAAAGGACATATGCTGAAGAGGTTACAATTTGAAGAAGAGCACACAGACCAACCTAAAGAGAAATGTTGCAACATTCTGTGGACTGATTGAAGCAAGATTGTTGTTTTTGGGTCGAGGGGCCACAGATGATTTGTCAGATGATCCCCAAAAAACTGAAACCAAGCTACAGTCCACTGTGATGACAGTGAAGCAAGCATGATATGGGGATGTTTCTCATTCTATGGTGTTGGTCCTGTTTATCACATACCAGGCATCATGGGTCAGTTTCAATACATAAATATACTTGAAGAGGTCATGTTGCCTTATGCTGAAGAGGAAATTCCCTTGAAATAGGTGTTTCAGCAAGACAACAACCCCAAACACTCCAGCAAGTGTGCAGCATTTTGGTTCCAGACCAAGAAGATTACTGTTATGGAGTGGCCAGCCCAAACCCAGGACCTCAATCCAACAGAAAACTTGTGCAGTGGCATCAAAATTCTGTTACTGAGGCAAAACCAAGAAATGCAGGGGAATTGTAGAATGTAGTCCAATGGTCCTGAGCTGGAATACCTGTTCACAGGTGCCAGAAGTTGGTCGACTCCATGCAGCACAGATGTGAAGCAGATGTCAGCAACAGTGGTTATACAACTATTAGTTCAGTGATTTATAATAAACATCGAGTGAGGCTGAGTGAGAATCTGCGATATTCTTTAAATCACAGGCAGAATATTCCCCAGCAGCTGAAGGACTTTAGCCATGTTAATGCTCTCCAGAACTATTTTACTGAATCAAAAGTCTGAAGGACCTAAATGACATGGTGAGATGGTGAGGGATGCCGCTCATCAATGTCGGCAACATAGACATAGTATTTACTGTTGTTGTAAATTACATTGATCATTTCTTCACTTTCTGTAAATTAATACATTTGATACATTTTTCTTCATGTTTTGATTTGATGAACACACTGCTATTAATTTGAACACAACTGTACGAGGTCTGTTAGAAAAGTATCGGACCTTTTTATTTTTTGCAAAAACCTGATGGATTTGAATCACGTGTGCTTGCATGAGCAAACCTTGAACCTTCTTGCGCATGTATGAACTTTTTCATGCCTGTCGATTTGCATCATGCTGTTTGTGGACTTCTGCTCTGCATTCCACACCATCCTTCCAGCTTTGCTCCAGGACAAGCTTTCTCTGCTCCACGTGCCCAACTCCACCTGCAGGTGGATCACAGACTTCCTGACGGACCGGAGTCAGCGTGTGAGGCTGGGAAAAAAATGTCTCGAACACTCGGGCTCTCAGCACAGGATCTCCACAGGGCTGTGTCCTTTCCCCTCTGCTCTTCTCCCTCTACACTAACTGCTGCACCTCCAGCCACGACTCTGTAAAGCTCATGAAGTTGCGGACGACACCACCCTCATTGGACTCATTTCGGATGGGGATGAGTCTGCCTACAGGAGGGAGGTGGACCGGCTGGTGACCTGGTGCAGCAGCAACAACTTGGAGCTCAACGCCCAGAAAACAGTGGAGATGATCGTGGACTTCAGGAAAGCCACAGCCCCCCCGCCCTCCCTCACCCTCACCAACAGCCCCATCACCACTGTGGTCTGTCACCGCTTCCTCGGCACCACCATCACCCAGGACCTCAAGTGGGAGTTAACCATCAGCTCCCTCATCAAGAAGGCCCAGCAGAGGATGTACTTCCTGCGGCAGCTGAAGAAGACCAAGCTGCCTGTCCAGCTGATGGTGCAGTTCTACATGGCCATCATCGAGTCCATCCTCTGCTCCTCCATCACGGTGTGGTACGCCGGGGCCCCAGTCAGGGACAGACACAGACTGCAGCGCATTGTGGCCTCTGCTGAGAAGGTGATCGGCTGTAGCCTTCCATCTCTCCACGACCTGCACGTCTCCAGGACTCTGGGCCGAGCAGGTCGGATCACAGCCGACCCTTCTCACCCTGCACACGGTCTATTCAAACCACTCCCCTCGGGCAGGAGGCTACCGTCCATCTGGACCAGAACCTCCCGCCATAAGAACAGTTTCTTCCCCTCTGCCGTTAGACTCATGAACACCTCATAACTCCATCACCTTAAGCTTAACTCTGTCACTTTATCATTTTATCACGGGTCACTTTAGACAATGTACTTTGGTTTTTAATTGCACTCCTCCCACTGCACTGTTTTTTCTGTTTCTCTGTTTTTCTGTTGCACACAGCCTTTCATATTTCTTTTTTTATCTTATATTTTATCTTATTTTGACACATGTTATATTTTATCTTAGCATTTTATCTCTTCTTAATGTTGCACCATTGTACCGAAGCAAATTCCTAGTCTGTGAATCCTGTTCACTGGCAATGGCAATAAACTTCTTCTGATTCTGATCATTTGCTGGCAAGCAGCCTTTGTGTGGGACGTGTGCAGTGCGCTCGGCAGATTTTCATTTCAAGGAAAAAGACGGACCGACTGGAGCAGCGCTACACCAAATTTTGCCAGAAACTGGGCGACAGCCAGGTGGAAACCATTCGAATGATTCAGACGCTTTCGGTGACTTTTCAGCTGTGTGACTATCCGCGAAATTGTGGAAGAGGTGGGGATGTCGCAGCATGTCTTGTGAGACTTCCACCACGGAGGCGCTTCTGCGCCGCCGTCAGCAGCAGCATGAATTTCACCACAAATCTTTTCATGGCCAAATCTTCTGTCACAGTGGAATGTACCGAAAAAGTGCTGATGTCCACCTCTTCAGCAATTTCTCGGATAGTCACATGACGGTCCCACATCACCACAGCGTTCACTTTGGAAATGATCTGGTCATTTCAGCATGTTGATGGCCGACCGGAGCGTGGCTCGCTCTCCACTGTTGTGCGGACGTCTTTAAACCAGATGTACCGCTCCTTAATCTGTGTGATGCCCATAGGATCGTCACCGAAAGCCGTCTTAATCATCCGAATGGTTTCCACCTGGCTGTCGCCCAGGTTCTGGCAAAATTTGATGCGGCGCTTCTCCAGTCGTTCAGCCTTTTTCATTGGAATGAAAAAATGCCGAGCGCACTGCACACGTCCCACACAAAGGAAGCTTACCAGGAAATGACGCAATTGACAGGCGTGAAAAAGTTCACGCATGCGCACGAAGGTTCAAGGTTTGCTCATGCAAGCACACGTGATTCAAATCCATCAGGTTTTTGCAAAAAATAAAAAGGTCCGATACTTTTCTGACAGACCTCGTATACAGACCTGGACACCCACTGGAGGAGGTCTTATCTCAGGATTCTATAGGCTGAAACAGATGAGGATCTGTGACTTAACAGTGATGTTGGTCCAATGCAGGCTACTTTCTCAGCCAAGGTTGGTACTCATTTACAGATGGGTGGACTAACTCCTTATCTGCTGAGCTACTATAATAACACTGAATCAAATCATACCATAACCCAGTGATCAAAATAAAAATCAACTGTGCTATTATAATCACACATTCTATATGTTTGTCTATACGTGTTTCGTACCACGACTGAGGCTGTGATTGTGCCGTGGAGCAGGTCGATCATGTCTATCACAGCCTTCATGCTCCACCTGGGGCTGTAGGGCAGCACGTCGTCCTGCGGTCTGACGGCGGGGGGTTTGAAGCCCATGAGGTGGACCCTGAGCGCCTGAACTGGAAAGCGAAGCAACTCAGCCGGCATCTGGCGCAGCCTAACAAGAAGAAGAGCAGAAGGAGAGCATCAGTGTAACATCTGCAGGTCTGTGACAGCCAAAATGATCCAATGGCTCAACACACACAAGCTTTGAATCCATTCACAGTCTGAAAGTATTAGAACAACAATGCCAGGTCTTTTGTTGCTACACACTGAAGACAGCTGGGTTCAGGGCTGCTGTGGTGATGGACAGATCATTCACATGCATCACAGTCACTCATGGTCTGGGTACCTCGCAGCTGGACTTCTCAAATGAGAGAAAAAGACCCATTAATACCTGTGTGGAAATCAGTTTCCTTAGGGCCCTGTCGCACTGGGGAGAGGATTAATTGTGCATGAATTGAGTACACAAATTGCAGGCGTTCGTTGTCGTCCGCAACAAAAATGGCCAAAAATGACAACTGTCCCAGTATAAATTATGGATATATTAATAATGTATAGCAAATATATGATGAACAATCACGGTTATATAACGCATGTAGTGAGGAAACTGATCTGACACATTGAGATTATCATGGCAGTATTACGGGTGTACTATGAATGCATCGCGCACGTGTTGCACGTGCACGCCATCTGCATTGCGGTCATAAAATAAGCGCACTCGGGCCGTCGGCATCACTATTCACACCAACAATACAGCCTCTGGAGCATTTGCTGGACTTAGACAAGCTGATCACAGAGTGTTGTCATGCGAGGGTTAACTGTTCATGAGTTTGGGGAGCGGGGGGAGCCGCTCGGGGTGTGAGACAGTGTTTTTTTTTTTTTGAGAGTGTCACAGAAAACAGACGTCAGCGTGAGTTGTGGGTAAACAGCAACTCTTCCTTTTGTTGGTGTTAAATAAAAGTCCTGGATTGCAGCAGCTACGTCTTTGTGGATTTACAAAGCTGGACCGGCACTGACTGGCAGGTATGTCGCTTTCTGCCACATATAGTACTTTGGGTTTACGTGACATGTTTGTTATGCATTCACAGATTGTCCGCAAATCAGTTGCAAAGCAGATGTAATAAAAAGGCTTTATTCGTGGCCAATTTGTATGCATTTGCTACAACATATTTTAGTTTGTGATGTGGTCATGATGGGCACGATATATATCTGTTTTACACACTGTCCCAGTCCGCTGCCAAGCCACAAATCCCCGTCAGTTGCGGATATCAGCAGTTAACGTCAGATATACAGCGCATAGAGTGAGTATGTATTGTGTATGAATTGAGTATATATGCAGTATGTAAGGCGGATGTCATCCGGATTCAGATTTTTGAACAGTCAAAAATCCTGGCTGTGGACACGCTTGCCTCTGCGGATGATCACGGGCGTGTTCGGATGATATTGCGGATGTTTGGCGAATATGGGCCAATTCTGTGCGCAATCCATACACAAATCCTCCTAAACGCCAGTGGGACAGGGCCCTTAATTCTGTGTTTCTTGTGAACAGGAGTTAGGGGCCTTTCACACAGAGTGCTGGATTGCTCTAAAACCCATTATTTTCAAGAAAAAGCATTGCAGCACAACATGCAAAAGCAGAGCTTGCAGAACGCTCCTTTGGGAGCACGCACCACCGCTTGAGGTCAAACTCACCGTGGTCAAAGTTCAACTCAATGATATGGCGAGGAAGGAGTGAAACTGGAAAAGTGACCAATTACAGCCCTTGCGGTCTCTGTCATTTGGGAGGTGCACGTCAGGCTATGGAGAGGGTTTGCAGCCAGGCAGAGGGTTCTAATCTGAAGTGGTTTGGTTCGCCACACCCAGGGATATGAGTGAAACTTAACACCACATTACAGTGCAGGCAACAAGCAGCATTCTATAATAACTGCCAGCCTTGAATTAGGCCCTGCCTTGTTTCATTGCGGGGTCTGAGCACGGTGTGAAAAAATTAACGGCCGCACAAACGTTGTTACTCTGCAGCATTCAAGCTAAACGTTGTGAAAGAAGCTGAGAAAAAGAAGAAGCACCATGCGGCTCGATTTTCTTAGTCAATAGGAAACACGTCTGGGAGCAGTGTAGAAACAAAGATAAGCTTGCAACCCTTGCAAAAACAGCAAAATGGCTACCTGGTGGGAGGAGGAAAGTGCATTATTAGGACATTGAAGAGGAGGTGATAAAATGGTTTCACAAAAGAAGAACAGGAGGTGTTCGTGTGCCATGGAAGGGGCTGAAATATGAGGCACTGTGGCTGCATAAGCAAAACATGGAAACCAGAACAGACCTGATGAGATTTCACGACAATGAGGAAAGACTATTTCCGTTCTCTCAGGAATTCACAATTTCACTACACGTAATGTGCTGGGGGGGAATCAAGGGGTCTTTTACTAAAGGAGAAGCCTTTAATGGAGTAAATACAGTTTCTTTGGGCAGTTTGGTCTATTCCTCTTTGCAGCGTCTCTCAAACTCCAACAGGTTGGATGGGGAGCATCGGTGCACAGCCACTTTCAGATCTCCAGAGATGTTCGATCAGATGCAGGTCTGTCTGGCTAGACCACTCAAGGACATTCACAGAGTTGTCCTGAAGCCACTCCTTTCATATCTTGGCTGTGGGCTTAGGGTCATTTTCCTGCTGAAAGATGCACCAGTCTGAGGTCCACCAGGGGCACTATGGAAAACTCTGAAACACCGAATAGGTGTACTGTGCATAACAGAGTATTTTCATGTTAACCCTGCAGGGTATAAGGCTCATACTTGCTGGTGGGCAGAGTGTCATCAGATCCAAAATCAACATGATGGACCAGGAGTGTGACCGGTTCCATGCTTGTGAATTTCATCAACTTTGCTCGATAGTAGATCCCATCGCTGTACTCTGCCAGACATGGACCACCTGAGACCACACAGAAGAAAGCCAAGTTAGTAAGCGAACAGTACAGTTTAATACTGAACTATTCTAACTTGCTGTGTACACACATATACAGACAGTGTGTCCCTTTATTTCACTGTTCTTGGCAAACTAAGTTCCCTGAGTGACTGTGAGAACATTCACAAGTATACAGTGTGAAAAGAACTGTCAAAACCTCACCAAAAAAAAAAAAAAAAAAAAGAAATTTTACCAGGAGGGAAGTTTGTGAGTCGAGGCAGACTGCTGATGTCTCTGTTGATTCTGCTGAGAGCTTCGTTTAAAGTTTCTCCATTTATCTCCATGTTATATGATCCCACCGAAGGCCAGAGGTACAACTGCAGGACATAAACATATAGTATGTGACTGCATCTCACACAACCCACAGCAATAGTTTTTCATCTTCTTTCTCTCCAATGTCTTTTTTCCAAGGTTGAAGTTCACACATTAACATAACACACTCTGTTCTGTAACAACAGGAGCATGGGTTTGAGAGTGGCAATCATCTGATTAACAGGTCACATCTCAACAAAAATATCACAGCCTACAGAAGTCTAAAAAGCCTCCAATCGGCTGCTGGAGTTCATAATGGTTGCCGTATTACACACCAGAGGTCTGCTCTTTCTATTTAAAGTCTAAGTCATTTTATTTTGCAAATCCTTTTTTTGAAGTACTTATAAACCTAATATATAAATATTACCTCATTGGGGGTCAAAAGATGCTTGACCTTGACTGGGAGCTCCTCTCCCTTTGGGGGAAGCTGTGGCCTGATGAAGGGTCCCAGCGTTGGCTCCTCGAGATTCCATAAATCCTGGAGACAAATCATCAGTCTAACTAGCAGCACAGAAAACAATAAAAACACAGTGCTGGTGATCATTAAATAACATCTACACAAGGTTGATGATCTTTCTTTACTTAGTGATAATTTTCCATGTTTGGACTGTGACAATGTGGAAAATCCAAATTTTGTCTGAGCTTTAAACCTGTGACCCTCATATTATGGAAAGAATGCTCTGCTGCACGTGTTATCAAATCACACTGCAGAGTTAGACATAAGTCTTCGACATGTAAAGTGTCCTGAGTAACAGTTCAACTGAAATTTTTCATGTACTTTTAAAAATGTTTTTTCCACTGTCTATTTGTACATTAATGAGCTATTAGACCATTTTTCACACAAATATATATTAGTTTTTAAATGATATTAATTAGTCCCTCCAGGATTTCACTTTATTTTTGACTGATTTTGTAGTGGTATTAAAATGTGTGATACAGTTTGCAATATTTTCAGGATGTCAGGATGCTGATGAGGTGCAGTGGCGCCCCCTGATGGAGCAACCAGACGAAAACGTTATGCTGCTTTCATGACATCGTAAAGTTGGAAATTATGAACTAAAACTGAGAAGAAAAAACAACACAATTTGAATGTGTGGTCAGGTTGGACACATTTATTTATTTGTTGGCTAGGAAACTCAAAGAAACAGAAATTCAGTGCATCAATTTATCCAACTTGACGTCATATGAAGTACAATCGTTGCATCCTCTGTCATGTCTGTTGAAACAGAAATATTACAAATGGTATTTAATACTATGAATAAATTAGTTACTTTTGCCTGTAATAAGTCTGCATTCTAATATCAGTGAGGTTGTCAGTGTCAGTTTTTGGAAGGACACAGATACACTGACATTTTCCATCTTGCTCCTCCACAACAAGCAGCTGTAAGAACCATCTGTTCCTTGTGAAAGCAACAATAGTTTGAATAGGCTGCTGCAAGCATCCATAATGTTTTCCAAATTCATCAAGTGAATACATGGTTGTCAGAACTAAAAATGAGTTTTTCACATTTTAGCTCAGCCTGGGTGTGTATAGCTAAAACATCTACCTCTTGCTTTGACCAGTACTGAATAATAAAACCATTACTGGCTCCCCCTGGAACATGTAGTACTTAATAAAACTACAAATCATCCTCAATGTGTTATGTTAATAAGCAACTTTATTTTTTATTTTCACCAATATACATTTAAATCATGTATTAATTATCTGACATTTCACACTGATTTTTACATTGTACTTATTTTTAAAAAAGAAAATCAAGCACTTTAAAACAAACAGATGCTGGGTCAAATGTGGCCTGTGGGTTACAGGTTTGACAGAGACCTTACTCCCAGTACCTTAGTATCGAGGTCCCATTCATCCAAGAAGCCGTCAGCAGGCATCAGCGTGTGTCTCTACAAAGAAACAGAAATTAAACAAACTCTGGTCACCCTCTCTATGACTGTGAGACAGACTCAATGATATTATTTCAGTCAGACAACTCATATTTAAGTATGTTTTAATACAGTGCTACAGCACTATTCGAGTTTGGCCTCTTGGCTCAAACCTGATTATCAGGGGGAAGCTGGAGTCAAGGCAGGACTGAGAACAGGCAGTGGCACTTTTTCATGAACCTTTCAGGCAGCATGGTAGACTCATGTCCAATCAGAGTTCGGCGCATGAACATGACGTCATCCTTTTCGCTTACTGACCTTCGTCAAAACATGAAAAATAGCACTACTACGGCCAGAGATCGATGCTGAATGACATCACCAAGGTTAAACATTACACATGTGGTTGACTTAGAAATATTAGCACGTGCATTTGTTTACATTTTTGGACAGTTCTTTTCAAGGTTGCATAAGCCCAATTTAATTGTTTGAATTTGAGATCCATTAACATGGATCAAAATGATATTCAGAAATTCCAATCAAGCGAGTGGTTTTTTTTTTCTATTTCAACTGCGTTCGCTCAACTGAAGAGTTTTTTTTTTTAATTATAAATTAGGAGGTGTTTTCCCCCCAATCAACCCACCTTACACACCCCTCATCAAGGGTTTTACTGATTATGTGGAAATTGTTCAACCACTGTTACGATCAAAATGGATCTATTGTGTTTGTCAAACAAATATAAGTATTAGTAACAATTTGTATGTTATACCACTCTACTCAAGGGTTTTTTACAGATTAGAGGAAATTTGTATTTAGTTCCCAGTCTGGTTGAATAAACATTCATCAAATCGGCATCGAACCCTTGAGGAGGGGTTAACATAGAGTGATATTTGCAAAAGATGATGTCCAACATCAACGGAAAGAGGGCCAACTATTAGTATACCGTTGTCCTAGGTCAGGAAAAAATCAATTAAGAATAGTTTCAAGCAATCAAGGTTTATTGTTTATTGTGCTCATCCTGAAAAAATATTGCATCAAGAATATATTACCCAAGAATATGCAACTTCAGAAAGGGCCAAAATAGTAGTGCTATTTTTCATGTTTTGACAAAGGTGGCAATAAGCAAAAAGAATGACGTCATGTTCGTGCGCTGATATTTTAATATATGCATGACGTCATGTTTGTGTGCCGATTTCTGACTGGACAAGAGTTTATCATGCTGCCCGAAAGGTTCAGGGGAAAATAATAATAATAATAATTTGCTGACAGGCCGGGGGTGAAGTTGGGAAAACAGAAGGTCCAATCTGGCGCGTGTGTTTGGGAGATGATAGGGGGAGAGTGAGCCATGTCAAGTGTATCCTTATATGTAGCAGAGCAGCTGGAGGTGCCTGCCTGAGTTTGCTCACAAGCCCCTTTCCATTATTACTCACATTAAAATCACTGTTGTCAACACTTCCAGTGCTGTATGGAGGAATATGGTATTGGCACTTTCACAAATTTGCTTTAGAATTATTCAGAGGACTGGTTGACCAGGTCTCCGACACACGCTTCCTCCTCTACTCTTCTCCCTGTACACCAACAGCTGCACCTCCAGCCACCAGTCTGGAAAGCTCCTGAAGTTTGCAGACAATACAACTCTCATCGGACTCATCTCTGATGGGGACGAGTTCGCCTACAGAGGGGAGATCAATCACCTGGTGCAGACAGAACAATCTGGAGCTGAACGCCCTCAAGACAGTGGAGATGGATATTGACTTTAGAAAGAACCCAGTCCCAGTGTAACAGTTTATCTTCCCCCCTGGATATCTTACCCCCCGGGGGTAAAATATCCTAGGATATCTTACCCGCACCCTGGATATCTTGCCAAAATGAAGTTTTGCAAGATATGTTTGTTAATATCCCTTACCAAAAAATAGTACTGATAAGTATATAAAAAGTAAACTGGAAGTATACTTGAAACATACTTGCATGTACTACTTTTTGGTAAGGGATGTATGTTTTTTTTTTTTTTTTTTTTTTGCAATCATTGCATTTTTCACCTTTAATTTGCTGCGCAGCACAGTTTACATCGCAGACTCTTGCAAGTTCACATATAAGCAGCCCTTGTAGGTACCATTCAGTACACAAAAGGATCAAGGTCACAGGAAGGTCAAACACTAAATTCAACTACACAAATTTACTGGTTGCAATTTTTGAAATATAGCAGCCCTAGTAAAGTATCTTTCAGTACACAAAAGGCTCAAGGTCAAAGGTCAAGGTCACAGGAAGGTCAAACACTAAATTTGATGAAACAACTGTCCTGGTAGTCCGTGGGCCAAGCAGGTTGTCGGTACCACTGAAGGTGACCTCAGTGGATTCTAAGTGTTGTTTGGATTGTTTTGGGTTGATAGGGTTCCAATAAGGAATAGTCTGCACCATCTGGCATGCTTAGTTATCGTGTTACAGGGTAACATATGTCACCTGTCATAGTATCCAATGGACATCAACCTTGTTAGACCTTGACTTTGGAGACCAAACATTCACCACAATCAAAACTATTCCATTTATTAGTCCTTTGATTTCAACCAATAATTTGCATCATTTTTTTACTGTAATTGGGGCAACTTTTAACTTTTCATCCCTGTACAAACTGAAACTGACATTTGTCACCATTTTTGCTATTTTTACCCCATAACTCCAGAATATATTATTCTGTTGGTTCCTATCTGCCACTCTTTATATTTATGGCCTAGTTTGTACAAAAGAGATTTGAGAAAGGTAGCAGACATTATATATAGGCCCCTCATTTTCATTAAGTTTCTTAAACGTGTTTATTTGCATACTATCGTGTCTGTGTGTATGTGTGTGCGTACACACACTACTGTGTGTTCTATACATCCGTGGATATTTTATGCAAAACTAAACTGGAGTATTTTCCATCACATCACATATTTCAGGTTGTCAATCAGGTCCATATATTTGTAGAGTATATTTGGAAGGGGGATTTAAAGATACTTCAGAATAGGAAATATTAGTATTGTAGATAGCTATAGATGCATACAGAAAGAATACCAATATTGTTCACCATCAATCAAATGCCTTCGTCTGGGACCATAAAACATCCATGAAATATAGAGTTTAAAGGTTGCTCTATCCTGATTGGGCCATATCGAGGTTTGGGTTAATCAGTGCTGCCTTGAAGGAATTTTTTTTAACCTTTATTTAACCAGCATAAAACTCAATAAGATTAAGAATCTCTTTTTCAAGAGTGTCCTGGCCAAGAGGCAGGGCAGACTTACACACACAGTTACATTTACATAGAAAACAGACAGTTGAACGAGATAATACAATAAGGTAAATCATCTACAGGTCAGAGCCACCAAGAGTGAATTAAAAGTGTTAAGTGGTACTAGCTCTTTCAGTCTAAACTCATTTTGGAGTTAATTCCAAGAGTGGAATGTTCGAAAGTTGTCTGTCAGGGGTGTGGGGGGGAGGGAAGCTATACTGTTACACCGGCCAACCCCATCAGTGACTCCCCAGTCGCCATTGTGGAGTCCTTCCGTTACCTGGGGATCACCATCACCCAGGACCTAAAGCGTGAGCTGAACATCAGCTCTCTCATCAAGAGAGCACAACAGAGGATGCACTTTCTGCAGCAGCTCAGGAAGTTCAACCTGCCAAAAACAATGATGGCTGAACTTCTACACTACAATCATTGAGTCCATCATGTCCTCCTCCATCACAGTCTGGTATGCTGCTGACATTGCTAAGGACAGGAGCAGACTGCAGCATACCATCCATGCAGCAGAGAAGGTGATCAAAGGCCATCTGCCATCCCTACAGGACCTGTACACCTCCAGGGCCCTGAGGCGAGCAAGGAAGATAGTGGCCGATCCCTCTCATCCAGGACACAAACCTTTTGTCACCCTCCCCTCTGGCAGACAGCTGAGGTCCACATGCTTTTGCACAGTCCCATCCCACAACGTTAATAGTTATTTAACAGTGAATATAGTTTTGCCTATTTGACTCTTCACTTCTTACAGAAGTAATTTTTCCTTTTCTGTTTTACTGTTTATGCACCAATAACACTAGATCAAATTCCTTGTATGTGACAACTTACTTGGCAAAAAATTAAATTCTGATTCTTCAACACACTGCTATTATTTTGAACACAACTGTACATTGACATTGTCGCTGTGACGAATGTAATATTGGCCGCGTTACCCACCATGCATGAACACGTGGCACGCCATGGGCAAGCCAACGTGCAAATATGCTAATACAGGTTAGAGAGTAAGTTGATGAATCTCTAACTTTTGAAGTGGGATTCCAAAATGTTCACAATGAAATACAAAATAAAAACAGACATTCTTTTTTAAAATTTCATCAGGATCTTCTCTACAGCTAATTTATGTTCACTGCGGACTTCCTTTCATAATTAATTCAAATTTGGTTGTTTTTTTTTTGCTATATAGATGTTTTAATTTTGCATTTACATTTGCCAGCACCAGTATGTATTGTTATGCATATTCACCAAGTAGCAAACTATAAGAAAACAGAAAAGTACTGCATACAACTCTGACAAAGAAACCAATACATACCTGTTTTGCTGAGACAGTCTGGTCCATGGACACGTGTTCTTGCTGATGCAAGATCCTACTTAGGCTCATATCATCGAGGAAAATCTCAACTTTCAGTGATCCCCTCAAGTCAGTGGGCAGCTCCTAACATACAATACAATCAAAGACACACACACACACACACACACACACACAGAAATTTACACCTTTCAAAAATATTCAGATACAATAACTGATTTGTCTTATGCCGCGGCAGTTGACGTGTCCAGTTGTGTCAGATGCTTTGGGGCGATAAAGCGTGAACGTCTTCAAATTTGGCAATTTCTGTTTTTACAGTTTCTAGCTGTGATAAATGTGTAAATATTTGCCATTTTTAAAAGAAAAGCATGGCTTTCAAACCCACTTATTGCTTGTGGGGCATAGAGAGATAAATGGATTAGCCATGGAGAGAGAATGTGCACATCAACACTGAAATAGTGTCCACAGAAGTGTGAAATACCATTAATACAGTGTGCTGAGGTATTATTGTATTAACATCACACACACAGACCATTTGTCAGAGAAGTGTCATTCTCAAATTATGTGACTCCCACTTCAAAAACTTATACAACACCACTGGCGTTACTTTACCTTTACCACCACGTCAACACAGCGGCCCAACAACAGCTCTTTCAGCAGGGCCACTGCATCTCCATGCCACTTGCCACCAACCTGAACAGAGATACGAGAAAGAGAAAAATTGGAAGATAGGAAAATGCAACAAAGATTTAGATTTTCAAATTCTACACCAAGTGATTTCTAGTGAAAAGAAAAAAAAAAAAAAAAAAAAAAACTTTAAGAAATAAAACAAACAGACTTTTAACATTAGTCTTCTGAAGCACTGGATGCAACAAGACTACAGTGGCTGTAAACAAGAGTCCAAACTGTGAGTCTTAGCCAGTGTCCCAATTCAAAGGCTACATCCTTTCAAGGGGTGCACGTAGGCTCCCACATGTGTGAAGAATAAGAGAGTGGATTTTAGTCACTTTGATGCAATTAGAGTGAGAGAACACAGAATACTACAGCTAATTTTAATCAAAGAGACCGAATCTGTGCACACCATATAAATACAAAACATCAAATCATAATTTCATTTCTTTGTCATAAGGGTTTATTAATGAAATCTTAAGAATCTTTGACATTTTTGAACATTTGTATCAGCAGATATATCTGTATCTCAATTTTTTATTTGCTCTCTAAAGTGCACATCACTGGTAAATTCAAGGTCAAATGAGTTGACTAGTCTAAATAAATAAGGAAACACGAAATATTGGTGTACTGTTTTATTTTGCTGCATCTTCCCTGAGAAATTAAGCCATAAACATGGGGAATATTGCTCGATTTGATGTACTGCTGCGAAACAGTCAGATCTGATAGCCTGCAATAATTGTTGATTTTAATGATGTAAATTTTGGAACCGCCCTCAGAATCACTTAAGCTGTTGCAGTGGAACTGAACGGGAAGAGACAAATTTCTTACAGCTGAAAATAGTTGTTTTTTGTGGGTTTGCACAGTGAATGTGTCGAAATGGTTAACAGGTGTGTTTTAGCAGGATGTGGAAACAGCACCGATTAAGAATTTGAGGATGAAAGTGGGAGTTTTTTGTTTTTTTTAAACAGGCCTCCCCGACACACTGCAGAAATCAAGCCAACACAATGTGGGAAATGGCTTCAAAAAATGGATCTAACCACACATTCTTTCCTTTCCATTTGTGTGGCCAGGAGAGCTCCAACAAAGCATGTTGTCTCTCCCAAAATCGTGGAACCATCCATGTTTGTGGCTTGTGCCTCGTTGCGTTTATGCTAACCTGCTAGCTGGGGTGCCGGTGAGTCTGGCTGAGGAAGCCGTAACCGTGTTTGTGTGACCAAGGAGAGTCGGAGAGAATGTGACAACGATTAATGACGGTAATCACTGTTGGACCTTAACAGGAGAGCTGTGACATGGACCAACTGCTAGCCGTTTGTGTTACCGGTGTGAGCGTTTACTGACTGTAGACAGACAAATGACACTGCAGACAGCTGAACAATAATTCTACAAGGCTCTGTGTGTGAACACAGCAGAAGTAAAACCAGTTATGTGTGTTTCAGGGTATGTATTTATGTATTTAGTACTGCTATTTCAGGGCCCACACAAGTTAAAGACTCAGAAGAAATGAGTTATAATCTGGTATAGAATTATTTTTTTTAAATATACTGTTGACTGGAGTGACATATTGTATCGCCCCTCCAAAAGAATCCATATCTGTTGAGCTCTACTAAAGACTTGGACCTTCATTCTCCAGCACCCTAAAGCTCCATTTACTGCTACTGTATAGGGCTGATGTGAAAAATATTACAAACCCATATTTGCTTGATTTTTGCCTGATTCATAGGTCAAAATCAAATCAAATCAATTTTATTTATATAGCACCAAATCACAACAAACAGTTGCCCCAAGGCGCTTTATATTGTAAGGCAAAAGCCATACAATAATTACAGAAAAACCCCAACGGTCAAAAACGACCCCCTGTGAGCAAGCACTTGGCGACAGTGGGAAGGAAAAACTCTCTTTTAACAGGAAGAAACCTCCAGCAGAACCAGGCTCAGGGAGGGGCAGTCTTCTGCTGGGACTGGTTGGGGCTGAGGGGAGAGAACCAGGAAAAAGACATGCTGTGGAAGAGAGCAGAGATCAATCACTAATGATTAAATGCAGAGTGGTGCATACAGAGCAAAAAGAGAAAGAAACACTCAGTGCATCATGGGAACCCCCCAGCAGTCTAAGTCTATAGCAGCATAACTAAGGGATGGTTCAGGGTCACCTGATCCAGCCCTAACTATAAGCTTTAGCAAAAAGGAAAGTTTTAAGCCTAATCTTAAAAGTAGAGAGGGTGTCTGTCTCCCTGATCAGAATTGGGAGCTGGTTCCACAGGAGAGGAGCCTGACAGCTGAAGGTTCTGCCTCCCATTCTACTCTTACAAACCCTAGGAACTACAAGTAAGCCTGCAGTCTGAGAGCAAAGCGCTCTATTGGGGTGATATGGTACTATGAGGTCCCTAAGATAAGATGGGACCTGATTATTCAAAACCTTTTAAGTAAGAAGAAGAATTTTAAATTCTATTCTAGAATTAACAGGAAGCCAATGAAGAGAGGCCAATATGGGTGAAATATGCTCTCTCCTTCTAGTCCCCGTCAGTACTCTAGCTCACTGCAAAGTCTTACAGGGTTGACACCATGTAACTCGCATGGGATACAGAGCTGAGGAACATCAGGACACAGCAGCACAGGGTACACGTGGACTACAGGGATGTTCTCCACATTACCACAGTCCACATACTGCACCTGGAAGCACAGAGACATTAGGACAAGACATGTTACTTTCCACTGGCCAGGGAAGCTTTGACCTTGATCCATTCCAACACCGAGGAGGAACCTAATAATACAGGAGTAAATCAAACCTAAAAGGCTTGTTGCTGCAAAATATGAAAAGATTTGCATTTTAAGTTGTTGATACTTTGTGAGATGATTTACTTTTATGATTTTGATGGTTCTACTGCAAACAAATATGATGTGGGAGTAAACGTGTGCCTGACCTTCACATGTGCTCCAAGTACCTCCAGGACCCGTCCTCGGTACCACAACATGTCTGGTCCAATAATGGCACAGCCCAACACTGACTTCCACGTGTAGGGCCTCTGATTGGGCAGCATTTTCATGTTCTGCTGAATTCGCTCCCTCAGCTGCTCCAACTGACAATCTAAAAACACACATACGCATTTTAAACTACGCCTATATCAGAGCTGAGTTCATTAAAACTGCTGTGTTCCAAAGCAACATTAAAGCAGATACTATGGGACACAAGTCTGTGGTCTCACCTCCAAAGGCTTGGTGACCACATCAACATATCCATTATATGTGACACTGGTGATTTTCTAGGCATAATATCACTGTTGCACATCCTGATCCTGATCTGCACCCAAATCACCCAGCAGCCATACAGAGCTTTCTGCCATGGAATGACACCACGCTGCAGTGAGTGAGTTAAAACGCAGACGGCTCCATACAGAAGCAGAGCAGAATGTCACTGAGCAACTTTTTATCCATTTCACTCAAATTCCTCCCTCTTTATATTGATAACTCTGCTGTCCATGAAACTTTCCTGAATGAAATCTCAAGTAGTTCAGTCAGTATAACAGCCTAATGATCATCAACAATATTTATGGCTATTCATTCCGATTTCAATTTCTTACTTCAAATTAAGTGACAGAAGAAGGTGTGAACACTGCAGAATAACTTTGTGCCAAGTGGTAAAAAGGAAAAATCATCAAAATGAAAATAAGCACCTGTATGCTGTGTTCTGGTGTAAATGAGGCCATCGTCTCCAACAGCAGTAACAGTCATCTGGATATGACCGAGACAGGGCAGCTCTGGGGGTTGGTACAACTTTGTCTTGACCTGGATGCACACACACATGCACACACTGTTAGCATATTTTCTAGCAGGGTTCAGCAAAATCTCAAACACTTTTCTGCTTTCCATTTGTGTTTTCCTTAAACATCAGTGTCTGATGAAGTACTGTAGGATGGAGAAGCAAAAGCTCAGCATGCTGGGTGCAGAAGGACGCCAGGAGAATCACAGGTGAGTACAAACTGTTTTATCACAATGTGGATGAGAAGAGAAGTTGCAAGTGTATTGGAGTGTGAAGCTGGGCATGGATGCGATGATTATGAATGTCATCAGTGTTTATGCCCTGCAAGTGGGGTGTAACATGGAGGACAAAGAAGATTTGTGGAGTGAGCCAGATGAGGTGGTAGAGCGTGTACCCAAGTACAAAAGACTGGTGACTGGAGGGATTGCACTGGACATGGTATTCGCGATGTAAACCAGTGGCTGTCCCAAAACGTCCTTTACCTGAATGATGGTAAAACGGAGATCATGGTGTTTGAGCGCTCTGGCATACCAAATGTGGTAACACCAAATTTTGGTGCTTTGGCTAACTATGTAAAACCAGCTGCCAAGAATTTGGGAGTGATATTTGACAGCTGTTTGAGGTTTGATCAACAGATAAACTCTGTTGTCAAAGCTAGATTTTTTCCAATGTTGCCTTTTGGCTAAAATAAAGCACTTCCTCAGTGATCTTGAGAGGCCATTCATGCTTTCATCAGCTCCAGACTTGATTACTGTAATGCACTTTATTCTGGCATTAATCAGTCTCTTGCACGTCTCCAATTGGTGCAGAATGCTGCTGCTCGTTTTTTAACAAACACTTTTTGACGTGAACATATTACACCCGTCCTGTACTCACTCCACTGGCTTCCAGTTCGTTTTAGAATTGATTTAAAAATGTTAATGTTTGTTTTTAAAGTTATTTATGGCCTTGGACCTCCCGACTTGTCTGAAATTTTAACTTTGCGCACCTCCAGTAGGACATTAAGGGGGTCTGGCCAGCTTTACTTAGATGTTCCAAGGTCAAGATATAAACGCTGGGGTGATCATGCTTTCGTGGTAGCTGGCCCCAGACTGTGGAATGAGCTACCTCTTGAGTTACGTACTATTCCTGACCTCACACTTTTTAAATCTAAGTTAAAGACTTATTTATTTAAACTGGCTTTTAACACTTAGTGGGGAGGTGACATGTTCTGTTTTTTTATGCGTTTTAAAATTTTATTCTATATGTGTTTTATTTTTGTGAATTTGTGTTTTTAATGTTAAGCACTTTGGACACCAGTCGGTGCTGTAAAGCGCTTTATAAATAAATGTTGATTGATTGATTGATGGTGATGGAGGAAACAGAGATTAAGCGGTACAACCACAAATCAGAAAAAGTTGGGACAGTATGTAAAATTCTAATAAATTCTTAAATAAATAGAAACTGCAGTGATTCTTACACTTATTTTTTCCACTGCAGGCAGTATGAACCAAAAATCTTTCATGTTTTGGGTGGTCAACTTCATTTCAGTTGTAAATATACGAGGGCTGTCAAAGTATAGGTCCTTTTTATTTTTTTCAAAAACTATATGGATTTCATTCATATGTTTTTACGTCAGACATGCTTGAACCCTCGTGCACATGCGTGAGTTTTTCCATGCCTGTCGGTGACGTCATTCGCCTGTGAGCACTCCTTGTGGGAGGAGTCGTCCAGCCCCTCGTCGGAATTCCTTTGTCTGAGAAGTTGCTGAGAGACTGGCGCTTGTTTGATCAAAATTTTTTCTAAACCTGTGAGGCACATCAAAGTGGACACGGTTCGAAAAATTAAGCTGGTTTTCTGTGAAAATTTTAACGGCTGATGAGAGATTTTGAGGCGATACTGTCGCTTTAAGGACTTCCCACGGTGCGAGACGTCGTGCAGCGCTCTCAGGCGCCGTCGTCAGTCTGTTTCAAGCTGAAAACCTCCACATTTCAGGCTCTATTGATCCAGGACGTCGTGAGAGAACAGAGAAGTTTCAGAAGAAGTCGGTTTCAGCATTTTATCTGGATATTCCACTGTTAAAGGAGATTTTTTTAATGAAAGACGTGCGGACGGGTCCGCGCATCGGGACACAGCCGGCGCGGTGAAAGGAAAAACACCTCCGTGTTGATAACCATTTATAAAATCCAGGCGGCTTTTGATGGATTTCAGTGGAGTGAGTATCTGAGAAATTGTTTAACAGATGGGCATGTTCCAACTTGTCCTTAAGGCTTCCAGAGGTGTTTTTCCTGTGGCGGAGCGTGGCGGCGGCTGCGAGCCGACGCTGCAATCCGTCTTCATGTCTTTCATTAAAAAAATCTCCGTTAACAATGGAATATCTGGATAAAATGCTGAAACCAACTTCTGAAACTTCTGTTCTCTCACGACGTCCTGGATCAATAGAGCCTGAAATGTGGAGGTTTTCAGCTCGAAACAGGCTGACGACGGCGCCTGGGACCGCTGCGCGACGTCCCGCTCTGGGGGAAGTCCTTAAAGCGACAGTATCACCTCAAAATCTCTCATCAGCCGTTAAAATTTTCACAGAAAACCAGCTGAATTTTTTGAACCATGTCCACTTCGATGTGCCTCACAGGTTTAGAAAAAAATTTGATCAAACAAAGCGCCAGTCTCTCAGCAACTTCTCAGACAAAGGAATTCCGACGAGGGGCTGGACGACTCCTCCCACAAGGAGTGCTCACAGGCGAATCACGTCACCGACAGGTGTGGAAAAACTCACGCATGCGCACGAGGGTTCAAGCATGTCTGACGTAAAAACATATGAATGAAATCCATAGTTTTTGAAAAACATAAAAAGGACCTATACTTTGACAGACCTCGTATATCCAGTCCTGCATTTAACGCCTGTGTGCAGACGTGGTGGCCAAGTGGTTAGTGCGCTTAGATTCAGTGCAGAAGGTAGGTTCCCAGTTAAAACCCCACTCCTGTCACATTTCTTTATGTCATATGGAGCTGTATCTGGAAGGGCATCTGGCATAAAACTTGTGACAAATCAACATGCAGACCGAAGTAGGAGCTGTGTGGTCTACTTGGATCTGCTGTTGTGACTCCGAGTGAAAACAGAGCAGCTGAAGGGACTTACTTTACTGCATTTAAGGCCTGCAACACATTAAAAAAAATGTCTGACTGCAAAAACATTTACCACTTTATAATGTCATTCCTTGTTACAAAACTTGTTCTGGCTTTGAGAATAAGAGGCGATGAAGCGTTGAAGGTATTTTTTCCCCCCTCTGTTCTTCCTGTAAACGCGTCTTAATGCTGCATTAACGTTTGCAGTAAGTGGCAGACGGTAAACCTGATGCTCCGCTGTTTCAATGACATGTTGACAAAAATCCCACCATTTCTGGCTGTGAGCGCAGAAACCACATTTATCATTATAATGCGACAGCAGAAAATGTTAACGTTTTAAGCTTCCACCGGAGCCAGCGTTTACAGCTTTAATATAATGCTGTGCAAAACACTAAAACTGTGGTGTATCTTTCAATGAAGTAAATTATTGTTAACTTCATTACAATACTTTCCATTTACAGTCATGATTACAGAGTTGGGCAGTGATGGTGATTTGTCTTGATGTTGTGAAGGGGATTGTCTTCAGCATGAAATGAGTTTCATATAATCCGTGCTAGTTGTCTTCTGTGGCTGTCCAGGTCTTTTGGTGTTACATCGCTCACCAAGGCATCCTTTGTCAATATGTGCCAAATAGTTGATGTGGCACCTCTAAAGTTTCAGTAATCTGTCTTGGAGAATTTTTTTCCTGTCCCAATGAACTACAAAATTTACAACTTGGAATCAACTACAGATCTTTCATCTGCTAAATTTGCTATGAAATAATGAAGGAACAGGACACCTCTGGCCATGAAACTGCTTGGCTGTAATTCCTAAATTGTTCATGCAATGTTTTTTGTTCAGGCTCTTGATTAAAAGCCAAAAATCTGACGGTTATATTTTAAGTAGTATATAGAGTAGAGTAGTATATAGTAGAGTAGTGCAAGCTTTGCATTTTGTATTTCTCTTAGCTTCATAGTGGAGTAGAGCAGAGAAGGATTTTCTTTCACCAAAACAGATCAAATCCAGGCTTGCATCTCAGATGTACCTTCTGGCAATTTGTAACTAAACTTTCAGGTCTTCTTTTTAAGAAAATCCTCCGCTATACCACTTCATCATGAAGATGGATAACTGCTGACACAAAATGCAAAGCTTGCACTGTGCATAATTTCTCCAGTCACAGCCACATAAGCCTATAACTTTTTCTGGGTTGTCTGGGTGTCTTGGTGGCTTTCCTCACTCTTCTCCTTCTTGCACAGTCACTCAGTTTTTGAAAACTGTTTACTCCATGCAGATTTACCAGAGTGCCATATTGTTTATATTTCTTTGTAATTGATGTAAATAAAGTCTAAAACATATTCAGTGGCAGCTTCACCATCAGAGAGCCTCGTCCACAAACTACCACAAAAGACTCCAAGCTGTCATTTATGTTAAAGGGGTCAGTCAATACACAGTATTAAGAACAGGGGTATGTAAACTTTGGATCTGGGTCATTTGGGTAGTTCTCTTGTCATTTTGATTTAAAAAGTGGAAACAGTTGTTTGACAATAAATGGCTTCACCCAACCACTAACCATGAGTGAAAAAGAAGTTTTTGTGTTGTCATTCATATTCTCTTAAAAATGGCCAAAAAAGCAAAAATTCTGCCAGGGTATGTAAACTTTTGAGCACAACAGTATCTACTTAAAGGGAAAAAATCGGTTGAAAGGCAGAGTACATGAGTGCAAATGAGGACTGTGGCTGGATGTGCAGAGTTGAAGGTCTCTACCTTCATCTCTGCACATCCAGCCCCGTTTAAATACTTGAGATCAACTGTACAAAGTCATAGAAAGTGTGGCAGGAACGTCTAGCAGGAACGATTCTGACAGACAACTTCTGTCCTATTTCAACCGACAGTGCAAAAAAAAAAAAGTCAATTTTAGTGATGAATGGTATTAGGAAAAAGTCTGACATTGTTCATTTATTGATAGATTTCATGTTAAAACATGTCTGGATGAAGGTCTGTCCTTGCCGGAGAATGTTTTGAGTGTCTGTAGTCTCCACTCCAGTCATCATCTATCTGTAGTTGGGGAGGTGATGGTCTAGTGCTTAAAGCGTTGGGCTTGAGACCAGGGGATCCTCGGTTCAAACCCCAGCCTGACCAGAAAGTCACTAAGGGCCCTTGGGCAAGGTCCGTAATCCCCAAGTTGCTCCCGGTGTGCAGTGAGCGCCTTGCACAGCAGCACCCCGACATCGATGTGTGTGTGTGTGTGTATATATGGGTGAATGTGAAGCATAACTGTAAAGCGCTTTGAGCGCCTGATGCGCTATATAAATGCAGTCCATTTATTTACCATTTAAACACGTCACTGATCTTATTCTGTGTTTTTCTTGAGGCAAATGTGTGTGTATAAGATTGTTTTTCATGAGTGCCTCTTCATTTGTACATATTTTATATGCTGGGAATTTTTTGTCTGTAAAATATTTGTTTAAATGAGAAAATACTTTAATATAAGGTTGAAAATGTTATGGTAGAAAGTATGGGTATTGTAAGTTAAGGTTAATCAACTAAGCAGAAAATTAATCAATAGATCAACTGGGAAATTAATCACTGAATGATTAATAGACAAAATAATTGATACACTGTTTATAAAGATGATCATTACTTGACCAGCAATGATGCAACTTTTATTATTTGTGTTCCTTGTGTAAATCTGAACAAACAAAACAAGGACTAAAATATATTTGACAAATTTACCATCTCAGCAGACAAAATGCTGCGAGGAGCTGGTTTTGGGTGGGTGGAAGTAGAGGAAGGAATGGACCCTGTGTCGATTGGAGAGGATACCGGTGTGGCAGCACAGGATGGCTGATGAGAGGAAGGATTATTGTTGACATCAGTTCTTTGCGTTTGTTCCTTGTTCCTTGGAGGTTCTGCAGCAGTTTCCTCAGGTTTTGCATTGACAACATCTCTGCAAAACACACACTAAAATGAAGAGATGGCCACCAAGATTACATGTTCAAACCAAAGATCGATCGATCTCTCTCTCTATATATGAAGACTTCAGCTTGACAACATCAAAAGTTTTGAAAAATTAGACCACCCAAGTGGTAGGCTGCAATACACATTTTGCAGGGTTTTTAAATAGTCGTATCGTGGCTGAAGTACCACAATACACAGCACCATGTCCTTGCCAATCTCCAGGACTAATCTAATTTGTATACAAAAGGGATAATTTATACACAATAGCTGTGTTGTGTGGCAAGAATGTGGGATTTTCCACACACCTACAGGCTAGTTTCCGCTAACTGAGTTTGCTGTACATCAAGACTTCCGGCATGGATGCGTAAGTTGCGTGCAGGGAGAGAGAGAGAGAAAAAAAACAACCTTGCGCACAGGGGGGAGAAGCTTGGCTCCATGTCGCATTACCTGAACACGCAGATGGATTTGTTACATTTGAAAAAGTCAGAATACATTATTTCCATGAGTTAATAAGACTATTTAACGTGCCACAATCGTGAGAGAAGAATGTGAAAGCACCATGGAGCTGCAGCCAGTGGTCGTGTCTATCTGATATACCTTGGCTTCCTTTCCTTGAGGGCAAGACCTTCACTGGCCAGGCAGTCTGCAATGCTGACTAACTGTCCCATCTTGTTGGTGCATTGCAAAGTAACAGGTACTGGTCGCTCATCTGTCAACTCCTGGACAATTAGAGAGCATAGGGACATCCAAAAACTGAACAAGGACAAAAGCTTAATGAACTGTGTTGACACAAAGACAGAAAGGATAAGAGAAGGAATAAAGGGTAGGAAAAAATAAATAAGCAACATTCAGGGGATGAGTGGAACAAAACACAGAGGAAATGAACAAAGGCAGACCTTGATGGTCATTACAGCAGAGGCTCCAGTCAGGTAGTAGGAGATGAAGTCACAGGCTGTGGCCGTCCAGGTTAACAGGCCTCCTGCTGGTCTGATGGAACAAGAGAAATGGAATAAACCAATGTGAGGAAGGAGAGATACGTTAAACGTTATTGTGAGACTTGTCACGTTTGAGGTCATCATGTCTCAGAATGTATCACAAAGTTCATCTTGCCAATAATTTAACTCAGAATGTTAGATCAGATTTTAAAGTAATACTTACTTCACTGATAACTACGTATATCTGGATCCCTCGAGGTGTCCTGTGGGGGAGCGCTAGGGAAGTATGGGGTACCGGAACTGCTGCCAACATGCAAGCTGGTCTCTATATGACCAAAGTAGTAGCTGTGTGCTCATGACTTGATCTTGTCTGCTAAGGTCGACAACCTGGCCTCTGAATTTCTCAGACAGTCACTGCTTTTTTTCTCTACAGCCTGCTGAATCTTCTGCTGCACCTCTCACAGAGCAGTTGACACCTACCTGTGATTATAGTGAGGAGGGGCTGACTTCTCTCCCCCACTGCCAGCCATCGTGATGATGATGAGATGTCAACTGCGACATCGGAGTCATTATTTTGCGGGGACCCGCCGGGTTGGATTGGATCTCAAGGACAGAGGGAGCGTTCCCACGTCCTTCAACCACGAATTCACACACTTTAGACGGTGACGCTCCTTAAACGTCCACGTCTGTCCTGTTTATTGTTACACGAGCCATTCAGTGGGCCTTCTTACGTCTTGGGGTGGATGCTCCTTCCATGGAGACTGCCTCTTCTAGGAAGCCAGCTTTCAGGGTTCCACCCTCATTGCCAAATACTGAAGGGCTGCAGAGGTGCTGGTCTGACCCTAAATCCTTCATCCATATGCACCAGGATTTCAGGGTACTGTGTGTAATGTCTGGTGCACCTCAGTATGGCTTAGACCACATGCCTCCAGTGGATAGTGTTGTTAGTTGTTAATTAGGGCCCGAGTAGGCAACGTCCTACGAGGACCCTATTGTAATTGCGCTGTTTATTATTATTATTATTTTTATTATTATTAGGGCCTGAGTAGGCAACGTCCTACGAGGACCCTATTGTAATTGCACTGTTTATTATTATTATTATTATTTATTATTATTATTATTATTCTCACTCTTGAAATCGAAATTTCGGCCTCTTCCCATGCTCAAAAACTCAAACTTTCCAAAGTCGTCCGGCCGGATCCGAAATTCGATGTTTTGGGGGCCCCGCCCATGGTCGCAGAAAAATCGAGAAATAGCGCCCCCTAGAAATTTTCAAAAACCCCTCCGCATTGGGCTTTTTTCGTCGTAGCCTCACGAAATTCGATACACATATTTACCATGCCAGGACACACGAAAAAGTCTCTTACTGTCATGGTGAAATATCGACAGGAAGTTGGCCATTTTGATTTAAGTTTCGATTTTGAGCAAATTTTTGCCATTTTTGGCCATTTCCACTACTTACATTTGAACGAACTCGTCCTAGGGATTTCATCCAATCGACTTCAAATTTGGTCAAAATCATCACAACACAATGGTGATCAAAAGTTATCAAAAGATTCTAATTAAGTCAAAAGGCGTGGCTGCTAGGGGTCGTCAAACTTTGGCGAGCTTTTCGGAGCACGCCATTTCACTTCGAACGGCTGTCACACCCACATACTTCATCGTAGATCCTTCACACTTGCTGGACATGATGAGGGCTCCGCCCTGAACGTCTACATATCTTGAGTTCCCACCTGCGCCATAGCGCCCCCCGGTGGTGGCGGGAAAGGTCCTATTTTTACTTTAAGAGGTCCTGATGTCACATACTTAACCCAATCAACTTCATTCCACTTTTAAAACATGCAGAACAAATTGGTGAACATAGGCAATAAACGCCGTGAAGTTACGAGTAACAGCGTCCGTTCGCCATGAAATTACGTTCTTCCTTTTGACGGCTTTAATTTTGTCACATCATCATGAAAATTGATACACAGGTCGAGCACAACAACCTCTTACAATTCATAGGGGCGTCGCCCATGGGCAGGGCAAAATGCCTCAATAGCACCCCCTTGAAACTTTCAAAACCCCCTCCCCTTAGGGGTTTTTTTGGAGTAGGGAGATGAAAATTGGTACACATGTGTGACTTGCATAGATGTACAAAAAAGTCTCTTGCACCATGGGTCTACTCCAAACAGGAAGTTGGCCATTTTGAATTTTCTTCTCATTTTGGCGTGATTTCCACGTTGTATTTAAACGAACTCCTCCTAGGGATTTTGTCCAATGCACTTCAAATTTCTTCCAGATCACCCAGAGACGATACTGACCAAAAGTTATCAAAAGCTTTTCTGTATGTCGAAGGGTGTGGCCGCTATGGTGCCGCCATTTTGACCCTTCGCCATATGAACATTATACTTAAACAGGTACTGAAGTCACATATTTAACCCCATCAACTTCCTTCCACTTCTAAAACATGCAGAACAACTTGGTGAACGTAGGCGATGATCGCCGTGAAGTTACGAGTAACGGCATCCGTGTGGCGGCATGCCGAATATTGCCCATTCGCCATGAAATTACGTTCTTCCTTTTGACGGCTTTAATTTTGTCATATCATTATGAAAATTGAAACACAGGTCAAGCACGACAACCTCTTACAATTCATAGGGGCATCGCCCGTGGGCGGGGCAAAATGCCTCAATAGCACCCCCTTGAAACTTTTCAAAACCCCTCCCCATAGGGGTTTTTTTGGAGTAGGGAGATGAAAATTGGTACACATGTGTGACTTGCATAGACGTACAAAAAAGTCTCTTGCACCATGAGTCTACTCCAAACAGGAAATCGGCCATTTTGCATTTTCTTCTCTTTTTGAAATGATTTCCACATGCTGTATTTTAACGAACTCCTCCTAGGGATTTTGGCCAATGCACTTCAAATTTCTTTGACAGCATCCGAAGATGATACTGACCAAAAGTTATCGAAAGCTTTTCTCTGTTGAAGGGTGTGGCCGCTATGGTGCCGCTATTTTGACCCTTTGCCATGGAACATCAAGTCATGATAACTCCTTCATGCTTTGCCTGATTGACTTGAAACTTCACAGGTATGATGACGGTTGGCCCCTGAACACACCCAGCCCCTCTGTTTGTACACTGAGCGCCCCCTAGTGGATGAACAATCAACATGTCATAACTCCTTGATGCATTGTGCGATTTGTTTAAAATTTTAACTGTGTGATGACTGGTTGCCCCTGCATGCACATGACCACATGTGGTCACAAGGGCACCCACTGGCCTGGGTAGGCGGTTGCGCAGAACGAGGGCCCGTATATGACTGCTTGCAGTCCTAGTTTCACTTGTATTTTGTTGTTCACAGCAAAATACTTGTGTTTGTCTGACGAAGGACCCAGGGCCAAGTATCAGCCCACCCCCTTTTTGGAAGAAAGTTGGTTTAATGCCCACTTGAAATTAAACTGAATTACATGAAATATATTCAATGAATGAGGAAATGAGGAAAGGCCAAAAATGCACAAATCAGGTGTTATTTGTGATATTTTTTGTGTGTGATGAAATAAGATATTTTACTGAAACTGGCATTTTGATGTACATTATACTGCCCAAGTTCTTGCATTGACCCCGCCTTCAGGCAGCCCTGAGCCCTCTGACGGGAGAACGGGGTCTCTTTATTAAAAACTGAATACACAGTATCTGAACATGAAGGGCAGAAGATACACTGAAACTGCATACTGGAATTGATTTTTCTTTCTTTTTAAAAATGATTAACTTGACTGACTCCGGCGTGTGTGTATTATATACCTGATGTCGGTGAGAGTACACTCGAGCACAAAAGAGCCGACCAGGGAGGCAGACAGTGGCTGCAGGTTGTTTATGTGAACCTTCACCTTGTTGCCGTAGTCACAGCGCATCACCTACAGACACAGAACCACAAGTCACCTTAGTTTTAAGTGTCTGACAGAGATACAGTCCTACACAAAAATAAAGAATAATTCCATGAAGTCACATGAGGTGAACCTTTGTGATGGTGGCGTGATAGATACGCTCCTGATTTCCACCAGCAAATCTACAACTTTAAATCTGCAAATGGACTTTATTCGATGCACTAATTAATATTTGTGCTCACTCAATGCCAAATATCGTGAGAAAAGTTCAAGTTCAACAACGAAGCAGACGAAGAAGTGAGCAGGTACACCTGAAAACTGGATGTTGTCCATGTGTGCCACCCTCGTGCATTCACCCCTCCATCCCATAAATTAACCAAGTCTGTTATCTTAAGTAGGATCATTTTCAATTTCAATTTATTTTCATTTATATAGTGCCAAATCACAACAGAGTTGCCCCAAAGCGCTTCACACAGGTAAAGTCTAACCTTACCAACCCCCAGAGCAACAGTGGTAAGGAAAAACTCCCTCTGAGGAAGAAACCTCAAGCAGACCAGACTCAAAGGGGTGACCCTCTACTTGGGCCATGCTACAAACATAAATTACAGAACAATTCACGGACAAATATACAACAATTGCTCTTGGTGCACAAGACAGGAGGGTCGCCAAAACAAATACAACTCTCATCTCTGGATGGAGCTGCACCTTAAACAGAGAAAAAACAGAATCAGGCATCAGAAAGACAAAAAAATACTGTATAATTTGCCAGGAACAAGAAAAACAGATAAATACTAAGGTGATCGCCAGCCACTAGCCCTAAGCTTCACTAAAAGACCCAGAATTTAGGTAAAGTTGAGGCCGCAGCCCACGCCAATTGCTAATAAATGAATTAAAAGAAAACAAAACTGTACCAGTATGCTAGCCATATGAAAGGGAAAAAAAAGTGCATCTTAAGTCTGGACTTGAAAGTCTCTACAGAATCTGACCATTTTATTGACGCAGGGAGATCATTCCACAGAACAGGGGCACGATAAGAGAAAGCTCTGTGACCCGCAGACTTCTTATTCACCTTCGGGACACAAAGTAGTCCTGCACCCTGAGAACGTAAAGCCCGGGCCGGTATGTAAGGTTTAATTAGGTCAGCTAGGTAGGGAGGTGCCAGTCTGTGAATAATTTTATAGGTTAGTAGCAGAACCTTAAAATCTGATCTCACTAGGACAGGAAGCCAGTGAAGAGACGCCAAAATGGGTGTAATGTGGTCGAACTTTCTGCTTCGTGTCAAAAGTCTGGCTGCAGCATTCTGAACCAATTGGAGACCCCTAATGTTAGACTGTGGTAAACCAGAAAATAGAACAGTGCAGTAGTCCAATCTAGAAGAAATAAATGCATGGATCAGGGTCTCAGCATCAGCCATAGACAGGATGGGACGGATCTTCACTATATTTCGCAGGTGGAAGAAAGCAGTCCTAGTAATATTTCTAATGTGGAGGCCAAAGGACAACAAAGGATCAAAAATTACCCCAAGGTTCCTCACTTTGTCAGTGTGATGTATGACACACGAGCCGAGGCTGAGTGTTAACTGGTCAAATTGATGCCGATGTCTCACTGGACCAAGAACCATCATTTCAGTCTTATCAGAGTTTAAAAGTAGGAAGTTTCTAGACATTCAACTTCTCACTGCTGCAAGACAATCTTCTAAGGATTTTATGTGAACGAGATTACCAGCAGTTATTGGCATGTATAACTGAGTATCATCTGCATAGCAGTGAAAGGTAATCCCAAAACCCCGCAATATGTGCCCAAGGGGTGCTATATCAAGACAGAAAAGCAGGGGGCCTAAGACAGACTCCTGTGGCACCCCAAATTTCATGTCACTAAGGTTAGAGGTAGTGTTACTGTACAAAACACAGTGAGAATGACTGGTCAAGTATGGCGTCAGCCATGCAAGGGCACTCCCAGTAATCCCAAAATGATTTTCCAGCCTATCAAGTAGAATATGATGATCCAACTGTATCAAATGCAGCACTGAGATCTAACAGCAACAGAACCGCAGAGGTGTCCAAATCCATTGTAAGCAGAAGATCATTCACCACTTTAGTGAGAGCCGTCTCTGTGGAATGATATTTTCTAAAAGCAGACTGCAGTGGCTCATGGTGCCAGTGCAGCCAAAATGTTGCTTTTTTTAAACATTTAAACTTGAAATGTTATTTGTTCTCAATTTTTTTCTTCTTCACTTTTCTTAAACGTGGATATTTGAGTAATTATTTATAAAATGAATCTGACATGAAAAAAATAGACATTCTTACAAAATTTATACCTGTGCCGTCTTGCTGACTGTGTCAATGGAGCAGATCTGTCCTCTCTCCCAAACATCGTTGATGTGAGCAGCACAGTACATGTCTGCTTCCCACTCCATGTCTTGGGGCTCAGCATTTGCATACTCCTGTTTCAACAGCTCACATATCCTGCAAAGCAAAGTCAGATATACAACATTCTGAGGCTATGCTCAACCTGTCACTTAAAATCGGATTTACAGCATGTCTGACTCAAATCTGACTCACTGATCGACTGTCCACATTATATACAGAAGTGGCAAAATCCCATTTCAGTGTTGCAGTCGTAACCTGCCGTCTAATCCACATCGATAGTCACACACACAAACAGTTACACGACTGTTGTTCAGTGTCTGAACACTGCAGCTGCAGAGCTCCGACTCATGGGATATAGATCATAATCAAACTGTCGGATGACAGTTTGATTAGTCAACCGGATCAAGAAACAAAAGCTAAACAAAATATATCCCCCCCCCCCACCAAAAAAAAAACCTGAATGTGCACTGTAAATGTCATGTCCAAAATAGCCAGAGAAAAAGCAGAGTGTAATAAAAAAGTAACAACAGAAAACAGAAAATAAAGACGTGATGTGTAGTTTGTTTCATGAGAGGTTTCATTTGAACCATTTTTTTTTTTTTTGGAGGTGATTCTCAAGGCAAGTTTTGGCTTTTGTCTTTGTGTGTCTGCACAACGGTTGTTTTTCTCATTCATTCGTCATCATAACTAAAATAAATATCCAATAGAATACTCTTTCATTTCATTTGCTGTTTAGTTTTGTGAAGATGGAACCAGTGGGAGCCAAATGTTCTGTTTGAAAAAGACAAAAACATGTTTTATCTGTCAGAATGATTATGGAAAGACAAAGAGAGAAATTATTAAAACACACCTCAGAAGATGGACTGAAATGTTTGAAACTAGAGGAAAGTGAACAAGTGAAATACAAAGATATGGAATACATTGATTTTCTTGGCAGAGTTGTTTGAAATCAGGCACAATGAAGAAACCATGGTATATCAAGCTTCATGAGATCAAACGGCCACATTATATCCTGAAAGGTTTGTTGGCATTTTGTGTCACCAGTTATCCATCTTCATGATGAAGTGGTATAGAGGAGGATTTTCTTAAAAAGAAAACCTGAAAGTTTAGCTACAAATTGCCAGAAGGTACATCTGAGATGCAAGCCTAGATTTAACGTTTTGGTGAAAGAAAATCCTTCTTTGCTCTACTCCACTATGAAGCTAAGAGCAGTGATGCAAAATGCAAAGCTTGCACTGTGCACAATTTCTCCAGTCACAGCCACATAAGCCTATAACTTCTCCTGGGTTGTCTGGGTGTCTTGGTGGCTTTCCTCACTCTTGTCCTTCTTGCACAGTCACTCAGTTTTTGAGAACTGTCTACTCCATGCAGATTTACCATAGAGTGCCATACTGTTTGTATTTCTTTGTAATTGATGTAAATAAAGGCCGAAACATATTCAGTGGCAGTTTTACCATCACAGAGCCTCGTCCACAACTACCACAAAAGACTCCAAGCTGTCGCTGATGTTAAAGGGGCAACACACAGTATTAAGAACAGGGGTATGTTAACTTTGGATCAGGGTCATTTGGGTAGTTCTCTTGTCATTTTGATTTAAAAAGAGGAAACACAGTTGTCTGACAATCAATCAATCAACTTTTTTCTTATATAGCGCCAAATCACAACAAACAGTTGCCCCAAGGCGCTCCATATTGTAAGGCAAGGCCATACAATAATTATAAAAAACCCCAACGGTCAAAACGACCCCCTATGAGCAAGCACTTGGCAACAGTGGGAAGGAAAAACTCCCTTTTAACAGGAAGAAACCTCCAGCAGAACCAGGCTCAGGGAGGGGCAGTCTTCTGCTGAGACTGGTTGGGGCTGAGGGAAAAAACCAGGAAAAAGACATGCTGTGGAGGGGGGCAGAGATCGATCACTAATGATTAAATGCAGAGTGATGCATACGGAGCAAAAAGAGAAAGAAACAGTGCATCATGGGAACCCCCCCACAATCTACTTCTAAAGCAGCATAACCAAGGGATGGTCCAGGGTCACCCGATCCAGCCCTAACTATAAGCCTTAGCGAAAAGGAAAGTTTTAAGCCTAATCTTAAAAGTAGAGAGGGTATCTGTCTCCCTGATCTGAATTGGGAGCTGGTTCCACAGGAGAGGAGCCTGAAAGCTGAAGGCTCTGCCTCCCATTCTACTCTTACAAACCCTAGGAACTACAAGTAAGCCCGCAGTCTGAGAGCGAAGCGCTCTAATGGGGTAATATGGTACTATGAGGTCCCTAAGATAAGATGGGACCTGATTATTCAAAACCTTATAAGTAAGAAGAAGAATTTTAAATTCTATTCTAGAATTAACAGGAAGCCAATGAAGAGAGGCCAACACGGGTGAGATATGCTCTCTCCTGCTAGTCCCCGTCAGTACTCTAGCTGCAGCATTCTGAACCAACTGAAGGCTTTTTAGGGAACTTTTAGGACAACCTGATAATAATGAATTACAATAGTCCAGCCTAGAGGAAATAAATGCATGAATTAGTTTTTCAGCATCACTCTGAGACAAGACCTTTCTGATTTTAGAGATATTGCATAAATGCAAAAAGGCAGTCCTACATATTTGTTTAATATGCGCTTTGAATGACATATCCTGATCAAAAATGACTCCAAGATTTCTCACAGTATTACTAGAGATCAGGGAAATGCCATCCAGAGTAACGATCTGGTTAGACACCATGCTTCTAAGATTTGTGGGGCCAAGTACAATAACTTCAGTTTTATCTGAGTTTAAAAGCAGGAAATTAGAGGTCATCCATGTCTTTAAGTCTGTAAGACAATCCTGCAGTTTAGCTAACTGGTGTGTATCCTCTGGCTTCATGGATAGATAAAGCTGGGTATCATCTGCGTAACAATGAAAATTTAAGCAATACCGTCTAATAATACTGCCTAAGGGAAGCATGTATAAAGTGAATAAAATTGGTCCTAGCACAGAACCTTGTGGAACTCCATAATTAACTTTAGTCTGTGAAGAAGATTCCCCATTTACATGAACAAACTGTAATCTATTAGACAAATATGATTCAAACCACCGCAGCGCAGTGCCTTTAATACCTATGGCATGCTCTAATCTCTGTAATAAAATTTTATGGTCAACAGTATCAAAAGCAGCACTGAGGTCCAACAGAACAAGCACAGAGATAAGTCCACTGTCCGAAGCCATAAGAAGATCATTTGTAACCTTCACTAATGCTGTTTCTGTACTATGATGAATTCTAAAACCTGACTGAAACTCTTCAAATAGACCATTCCTCTGCAGGTGATCAGTTAGCCGTTTTACAAATACCCTCTCAAGAATCTTTGAGAGAAAAGGAAGGTTGGAAATTGGCCTATAATTAGCTAAGATAGCTGGGTCAAGTGATGGCTTTTTAAGTAATGGTTTAATTACTGCCACCTTAAAGGCCTGTGGTACATAACCAACTAACAAAGATAGACTGATCATATTTAAGATTGAAGCATTAAATAATGGTAGGACTTCCTTGAGCAGCCTGGCAGGAATGGGGTCCAATAAACACGCCGATGGCATGGACGAAGCAACCAATGAAAATAACTCAGACAGAACAACCGGAGAGAAAGAGTCTAACCAAATACCGGCATCACTGAAAGCAGCCAAAGATAACGATACATCTTTGGGATGGTTATGAGTAATTTTTTCTCTAATAGTCAAAATTTTGTTAGCAAAGAAAGTCATGAAGTCATTACTAGTTAAAGTTAATGGAATACTCAGCTCAATAGAGCTCTGACTCTTTGTCAGCTTAGCTACAGTGCTGAAAAGAAACCTGAGGTTATTCTTATTTTCTTCAATTAGTGATGAGTAGAAAGATGTCCTAGCTTTACGGAGGGCTTTTTTATAGAGCAACAAACTCTTTTTCCACGCTAAGTGAAGATCTTCTAAATTAGTGAGACGCCATTTCCTCTCCAACTTACGGGTTATCTGCTTTAAGCTACGAGTTTGTGAGTTATACCACGGAGTCAGACACTTCTGATTTAAAGCTCTCTTTTTCAGAGGAGCTACAGCATCCAAAGTTGTCTTCAAAGAGGATGTAAAACTATTGACGAGATAGTTGAGTTCATTCACTCAGCTCTTCGTGTTTCTTAGACAGTGTTGGGACTGTTTACACAGAGACTGCTACCTGCTGCTTTGGACTTGAACTAACAGTCTTTTTCAAGACTTTTTTACTTTTTAATTTTTTTTTTTTTTACTTTTTACTGTGCTCCAACGCCTAAGGAAGACCTCTAACGGTCGAAACATCGCGACGGAACACTTTTATCAGCTAACTTTCATTAGCGTTGGCAGGCTAACTAGCTTGCTAACGCTTTCGTTTTTATTTTTATTTTTTTTATTTTATTTTAGCACCGTTGTCGTGCGTTGCCTGTGCTGCTTCATGGCCTGTTTGGTGCCTTGATTGGGGCACTCCTTCTGCTGAATCACCTCTGGATTATTTGCACATTATTCACTTTGTGTGTTTTTGGGAATCCGCTAGCTTAGCGTAGCTACTAGCTCTTAGCCGATTAGCATGGCGGCTTCTCCCGTCTCTCCCGCACTTTTCTGCTCTGGGTGTGAAATGTTTAGTTATTCCTCGGCCTCCTTTAGCAGTAACGGTACTTGTAATAAGTGCAGCTTATTCGTAGCTTTGGAGGCCAGGCTGGGCGAAGCGGAGGCTCGGCTCCGCACCGTGGAAAATTCTACAGCTAGCCAGGCCCCTGTAGTCGGTGCGGACCAAGGTAGCTTAGCCGCCGTTAGTTCCCCCCTGGCAGATCCCGTGCAGTCGGGAAAGCAGGCTGACTGGGTGACTGTGAGGAGGAAGCGTAGCCCTAAACAGAAGCCCCGTGTACACCGCCAACCCGTTCACATCTCTAACCGTTTTTCCCCACTCGACGACACACCCGCCGAGGATCAAACTCTGGTTATTGGCGACTCGGTTTTGAGAAATGTGAAGTTAGCGACACCAGCAACCATTGTCAATTGTCTTCCGGGGGCCAGAGCAGGCGACATCGAAGGACATTTGAAATTGCTGGCTAAGGCTAAGCGTAAATTTGGTAAGATTGTAATTCACGTCGGCAGTAATGACACTCGGTTACGCCAATCGGAGGTCACTAAAATTAACATTAAATCGGTGTGTAACTTTGCAAAAACAATGTCGGACTCTGTTGTTTTCTCTGGGCCCCTCCCCAATCAGACCGGGAGTGACATGTTTAGCCGCATGTTCTCCTTGAATTGCTGGCTGTCTGAGTGGTGTCCAAAAAATGAGGTGGGCTTCATTGATAATTGGCAAAGCTTCTGGGGAAAACCTGGTCTTGTTAGGAGAGACGGCATCCATCCCACTTTAGAGGGAGCAGCTCTCATTTCTAGAAATCTGGCCAATTTTTTTGGATCCTCCAAACTGTGACTGTCTAGCGTTGGGACCAGGAGGCAGAGCTGTGGTCTTATACACCTCTCTGCAGCTTCTCTCCCCCTGCCATCCCCTTATTACCCCATCCCCGTAGAGACGGTGCCTGCTCCCAGACCACCAATAACTAGCAAAAATCTATTTAAGCATAAAAATTCAAAAAGAAAAAATAATATAGCACCTTCAATTGCACCACAGACTAAAACAGTTAAATGTGGTCTATTAAACATTAGGTCTCTTTCTTCTAAGTCCCTGTTGGTAAATGATATAATAATTGATCAACGTATTGATTTATTCTGCCTAACAGAAACTTGGTTACAGCAGGATGAATATGTTAGTTTAAATGAGTCAACACCCCCGAGTCACACTAACTGTCAGAATGCTCGTAGCACGGGCCGGGGCGGAGGATTAGCAGCAATCTTCCATTCCAGCTTATTAATTAATCAAAAACCTAGACAGAGCTTTAATTCATTTGAAAGCTTGTCTCTTAGTCTTGTCCATCCAAATTGGAAGTCCCAAAAAACAGTTTTATTTGTTATTATCTATCGTCCACCTGGTCGTTACTGTGAGTTTCTCTGTGAATTTTCAGACCTTTTGTCTGACTTAGTGCTTAGCTCAGATAAGATAATTATAGTGGGCGATTTTAACATCCACACAGATGCTGAGAATGACAGCCTCAACACTGCATTTAATCTATTATTAGACTAAATCGGCTTTGCTCAAAAAGTAAATGAGTCCACCCACCACTTTAATCATATTTTAGATCTTGTTCTGACTTATGGTATGGAAATAGAAGACTTAACAGTATTCCCTGAAAACTCCCTTCTGTCTGATCATTTTTTAATAACATTTACATTTACCCTGAAGGACTACCCTGCAGTGGGGAATAAGTTTCATTACACTAGAATTCTTTCAGAAAGCGCTGTAACTAGGTTTAAGGATATGATTCCTTCTTTATGTTCTCTAATGTCATATACCAACACAGAGCAGAGTAGCTACCTAAACTCTGTAAGGGAGCTAGAGTATCTCGTCAATAGCTTTACATCCTCATTGAAGACAACTTTGGATGCTGTAGCTCCTCTGAAAAAAAAAGTGTCTGACTCCGTGGTATAACTCACAAACTCGTAGCTTAAAGCAGATAACCCGTAACTTGGAGAGGAAATGGCGTCTCACTAATTTAGAAGATCTTCACTTAGCCTGGAAAAAGAGTTTGTTGCTCTATAAGAAAGCCCTCCGTGAAGCTAGGACATCTTTCTACTCATCACTAATTGAAGAAAATAAGAACAACCCCAGGTTTCTTTTCAGCACTGTAGTCAGGCTGACAAAGAGTCAGAGCTCTATTGAGCTGAGTATTCCATTAACTTTAACTAGTGATGACTTCATGACTTTCTTTGCTAACAAAATTTTGACTATTAGAGAAAAAATTACTCATAACCATCCCAAAGATGTATCGTTATCTTTGGCTGCTTTCAGTGATGCCGGTATTTGGTTAGACTCTTTCTCTCCGATTGTTCTGTCTGAGTTATTTTCATTAGTTACTTCATCCAAACCATCAACATGCTTATTAGACCCCATTCCTGCCAGGCTGCTCAAGGAAGTCCTACCATTATTTAATGCTGCAATCTTAAATATGATCAATCTATCTTTGTTAGTTGGTTATGTACCACAGGCCTTTAAGGTGGCAGTAATTAAACCATTACTTAAAAAGCCATCACTTGACCCAGCTATCTTAGCTAATTATAGGCCAATCTCCAACCTTCCTTTTCTCTCAAAGATTCTTGAGAGGGTAGTTGTAAAACAGCTAACTGATCACCTGCAGAGGAATGGTCTATTTGAAGAGTTTCAGTCAGGTTTTAGAATTCATCATAGTACAGAAACAGCATTAGTGAAGGTTACAAATGATCTTCTTATGGCTTCGGACAGTGGACTTATCTCTGTGCTTGTTCTGTTGGACCTCAGTGCTGCTTTTGATACTGTTGACCATAAAATTTTATTACAGAGATTAGAGCATGTCATAGGTATTAAAGGCACTGCGCTGCGGTGGTTTGAATCATATTTGTCTAATAGATTACAGTTTGTTCATGTAAATGGGGAATCTTCTTCACAGACTAAAGTTAATTATGGAGTTCCACAAGGTTCTGTGCTAGGACCAATTTTATTCACTTTATACATGCTTCCCTTGGGCAGTATTATTAGACGGTATTGCTTAAATTTTCATTGTTACGCAGATGATACCCAGCTTTATCTATCCATGAAGCCAGAGGATACACACCAATTAGCTAAACTGCAGGATTGTCTTACAGACATAAAGACATGGATGACCTCTAATTTCCTGCTTTTAAACTCAGATAAAACTGAAGTTATTGTACTTGGCCCCACAAATCTTAGAAGCATGGTGTCTAACCAGATCGTTACTCTGGATGGCATTTCCCTGATCTCTGGTAATACTGTGAGAAATCTTGGAGTTATTTTTGATCAGGATATGTCATTCAAAGCGCATATTAAACAAATATGTAGGACTGCCTTTTTTCATTTACGCAATATCTCTAAAATCAGAAAGGTCTTGTCTCAGAGTGATGCTGAAAAACTAATTCATGCATTTATTTCCTCTAGGCTGGACTATTGTAATTCATTATTATCAGGTTGTCCTAAAAGTTCCCTAAAAAGCCTTCAGTTGGTTCAGAATGCTGCAGCTAGAGTACTGACGGGGACTAGCAGGAGAGAGCATATCTCACCCGTGTTGGCCTCTCTTCATTGGCTTCCTGTTAATTCTAGAATAGAATTTAAAATTCTTCTTCTTACTTATAAGGTTTTGAATAATCAGGTCCCATCTTATCTTAGGGACCTCGTAGTACCATATTACCCCATTAGAGCGCTTCGCTCTCAGACTGCGGGCTTACTTGTAGTTCCTAGGGTTTGTAAGAGTAGAATGGGAGGCAGAGCCTTCAGCTTTCAGGCTCCTCTCCTGTGGAACCAGCTCCCAATTCAGATCAGGGAGACAGATACCCTCTCTACTTTTAAGATTAGGCTTAAAACTTTCCTTTTCGCTAAGGCTTATAGTTAGGGCTGGATCGGGTGACCCTGGACCATCCCTTGGTTATGTTGCTTTAGACGTAGACTGTGGGGGGGTTCCCATGATGCACTGTTTCTTTCTTTTTTTGCTCCGTATGCATCACTCTGCATTTAATCATTAGTGATCGATCTCTGCCCCCCTTCTCGGCATGTCTTTTTCCTGGTTCTTTCCCTCAGCCCCAACCAGTCTCAGCAGAAGACTGCCCCTCCCTGAGCCTGGTTCTGCTGGAGGTTTCTTCCTGTTAAAAGGGAGTTTTTCCTTCCCACTGTGGCCAAGTGCTTGCTCATAGGGGGTCGTTTTGACCGTTGGGGTTTTTCATGGTTATTGTATGGCCTTGCCTTGCAATATGGAGCGCCTTGGGGCAACTGTTTGTTGTGATTTGGCGCTATATAAGAAAAAAGTTGATTGATTGATACTCTATCTCCCTTACAGAGTTTAGGTAGCTACTCTGCTCTGTGTTGGTATATGACATTAGAGAACATAACGAAGGAATCATATCCTTAATCCTAGTTACAGCGCTTTCTGAAAGACTTCTAGTGTAATGAAACTTATTCCCCACTGCAGGGTAGTCCATCAGGGTAAATGTAAATGTTATTAAAAAATGATCAGACAGAAGGGAGTTTTCAGGGAATACTGTTAAGTCTTCTATTTCCATACCATAAGTCAGAACAAGATCTAAGATATGATTAAAGTGGTGGGTGGACTCATTTACTTTTTGAGCAAAGCCAATTGAGTCTAATAATAGATTAAATGCAGTGTTGAGGCTGTCATTCTCAGCATCTGTGTGGATATTAAAATCGCCCACTATAATTATCTTATCTGAGCTAAGCACTAAGTCAGACAAAAGGTCTGAAAATTCACAGAGAAACTCACAGTAACGACCAGGTGGACGATAGATAATAACAAATAAACTGTTTTTTGGGACTTCCAATTTGGATGGACAAGACTAAGAGACAAGCTTTCAAATGAATTAAAGCTCTGTCTAGGTTTTTGATTAATTAATAAGCTGGAATGGAAGATTGCTGCTAATCCTCCGCCACGGCCCGTGCTACGAGCATTCTGACAGTTAGTGTGACTCGGGGGTGTTGACTCATTTAAACTAACATATTCATCCTGCTGTAACCAGGTTTCTGTTAGGCAGAATAAATCAATACGTTGATCAATTATTATATCATTTACCAACAGGGACTTAGAAGAGAGAGACCTAATGTTTAATAGACCACATTTAACTGTTTTAGTCTGTGGTGCAATTGAAGGTGCTATATTATTTTTTCTTTTTGAATTTTTATGCTTAAATAGATTTTTGCTGGTTATTGGTGGTCTGGGAGCAGGCACCGTCTCTACGGGGATGGGGCAACGAGAGAATAAATGGCTTCACCCAACCACTAACCATGAGTGAAAAAAATGTTTGTGTTGTCATTCATATTCTCTTAAAAATGGCCAAAAAAAGCAAAAATTCTGGCAGGGTATGTTAACTTTTGAGCACAACTGTATGTACATTTGTAATGATACTGCTGACTGAGGAAGGTTTAATACACAGCAACTTGGACACAGAAAGGGTATTTCTTTACCTGTAGCAACCAGATTGTTGTAATGATCAGTGTCAAACCCACAACAACAGAAGTGGGTCCACCTGTCACAGTTATCACATGATAACGCCTTGCTGTTTGATCGTACCCCAATATCACAACTTGTACACGGTAATTTTACCATCCTAGGTACTGATGAATATCTTCACTTTAATGATGTCCTTCCTTGATCTGTTCTTTTGTCAAGGTGGAATGGTTAAACAGCATACATCATTAATGACTCTAAAAATCAATATTTGGGTGCAAAGGTTTGGATTTATTTGGGATCTTCTTTAATCTACACAGTGTCATCTGTCTTGTCTTCTGCACTGCCTGTATTATTTTGAAATCCCTAGTGGTTCAAGCATCTGGTAAGGATACCTACTGGGCGCCTCCCAAGGGAGGTGTTCCAGGCACGACCATCTGGGAGGAAACCCCGGGGAAGACCCAGGACTAGGTGGAGAGGTTATATCGCCACACTGGCCTGGGAACGCCTCGGGATCCCCAGTCAGAGGTGGTCAATGTGGCCCGGGAAAGGGAAGCTGGGGTCCCCTGCTGGAGCTGTTGCCCCCACCACCCGAACCCGCAAGAGTGGTTAAAGACGAGTGAGAGTGAGTGTAGTCAGTCGTACATGATCATGGCTTCCTTCCTGTTGTGTCTCATCTGTGTAAGTATATCCCAGTCCATTTAACCTCTCTTTCAACCTGCACTCTCTGCTCTTCTCACATTATGCAGAGCTTCCCCACATCCCAGTGTTTGCTTTCCTGGTGTTCGACTTTTGCCTCATGTCACTGGTTCTGAGTTTTTGGCTGCCGCTGCAATCTGGTACCTATGCTGATGCCTTTCTGGTTCTGACCCATTGCCTGCCTCCTGGACTTGAGAATCTGCCTGTGTGTAATTATCAGCTTTATCTAGCACCACTGGTTATTACCGCTTCCGGAGAACAGAAGCGTATGACTGAATCCCTAACATATATGCATCATTTAAACCACCTACCTGAGTTGCATCCTGTGAAGGGGTCTTGGGTTGTCCCTTGTGTCTCACGCACAGGGACACAATTAGACATACAGGCTTAACATACCCCCTTCACTAACCCTAACCCTGTTTGATTAAATGTCCTATAGCAAGCTGCACCTTGGCAAGATGCCATCAACAAGCTTCTGGCATAATTCTGGTGGGGCATTTGACCACTCTTCTTGGAGGAGTTAATTTAAGTTGTTTGGCGTGCTGTCACAGCCCAAGCGGTTTAGCATAGCCCACAAACGTTGCCCTGCTTTATCCAACTGCCAACAGTTTTGATGTGTGTTTGGTAAATTAAGTAATGTTTATTTGCACTGCACCTTTCAAGATAAAATCACAAACTGCTTTACAGTGAAAAAAAAATGAAACAGAAACACAAATTAAAACAGCAGCAACATAGAACTAGTTAAAAACAAACCTGTAAGTGGGTCTTGAGCTTCTCTTTAAAAGTTCCAACAGAGCCCAAGAGAACATAGATGCAGTGGCAGTGCATTCCACAGTTTAGCAGCCACAACCTCAAACACAGTCTCCTTTGGTCTTCAGCCTTGACCTACGTACAACCAACAGGTTATGGTCCGAGGATGTCACAGACCTACTTGTTATACAACCCCTGGCAATAATTATGGAATCACAGGCCTCGGAGGATGTTCATTCAGTTGTTTAATTTTGTAGAAAAAAAGCAGATCACAGACATGACACAAAACTAAAGTCATTTCAAATGGCAACTTTCTGGCTTTAAGAAACACTATAAGAAATCAAGAAAAAAAAATTGTGGCAGTCAGTAACAGTTTCTTTTTTAAACCAAGCAGAGGGAAAAAAATATGGACTCACTCAATTCTGAGGAATAAATTATGGAATCACCCTGTAAATTTTCATCCCCAAAACTAACACCTGCATCAAATCAGATCTGCTCGTTAGTCTGCATCTAAAAAGGAGTGATCACACTTGGGGAGCTGTTGCACCAAGTGGACTGACATGAATCATGGCTCCAACATGAGAGATGTCAATTGAAACAAAGGAGAGGATTATCAAACTCTTAAAAGAGGGTAAATCATCACGCAATGTTGCAAAAGATGTTGGTTGTTCACAGTCAGATGTGTCTAAACTCTGGACCAAATACAAACAACATGGGAAGGTTGTTAAAGGCAAACATACTGGTAGACCAAGGAAGACAAAGCGTCAAGACAGAAAACTTAAAGCAATATGTCTCAAAAATCGAAAATGTCATGGCCTACAAATAATCCGGATCTTAATTCAATTGAAAATCTTTGGTGGAAGTTGAAGAAAATGGTCCATGACAAGGCTCCAACCTGCAAAGCTGATCTGGCAACAGCAATCAGAGAAAGTTGGAGCCAGATTGATGAAGAGTACTGTTTGTCACTCATTAAGTCCATGCCTCAGAGATGCAAGCTGTTATAAAAGCCAGAGGTGGTGCAACAAAATACTAGTGATGTGTCGCAGCGTTCTTTTGTTTTTCATGATTCCATAATTTATTCCTCAGAATTGAGTAAGTCCATATTTTCTCCCTCTGCTTGGTCTAAAAAAAGTAACCGTTACTGACTGCCACATTTTTTTTTTCTTGATTTCTTATAGTGTTTCTTAAAGCCAGAAAGTTGCCATTTGAAATGACTTTAGTTTTGTGTCATGTCTGTGATCTGCTTTTTTTCTACAAAATTAAACAACTGAATGAACATCCTCCGAGGCCGGTGATTCCATAATTTTTGCCAGGGGTTGTATAAGGGTGCAAGAGTTCACTGATGTAAAGTGGCATTTGACCGTGCAGAGCCCTAAAATTAATTGCCAAAATTTTAAACTGCAGTCTGAACTGAATGAGGAGCCAGTGCAAAGAGGATGGAATGGCTGTTAAGTGAGACCTCTTCGATGACCTTATAGCAGCATTCTGTACTTTTAAATGATCCAGAGAAGACTTACTGAGGATGGTGAACAGCAAATTACAATAGTTGAGACATGATGAAATGAAAGCCTGGATGATCATTTCCACCTTAGCTTGAGACACAATGTTTCTAAGGTGGGCAATTTTCTGTAAATGAAAGAAGCAAGGTTGCACAAGATGGGTAACGTGTGTCAAAACAGAGGTGGTCAAATGTACCATCCAGATTTCTAACTGCTGAGTGAAGAGGACAGAGAGCCAAGGTTCTTAATCACTGAGGAAGCAAACTTGTCAGGGCACAAACAAGAACTGCAGTTTTTGCTGTATTAAGTGATAGATGATTAGCAGCCATCCATTTTTTTTTCCATGACAAGTTTTGAAGGACAGATACCTTAGTAACATTTTGAGGAGTGAACGAGATGTACAGCTGGATATGATCTGCATAACAATGATATGAGACATCATCAAAAGAACTCAAGATCTGTCCAAGTGGGAGCAAACACAATAGGCTCCAGAACGGAACCTTGGGGCACCACAGGACAGAATGGCAGAAGAGTTCATATATTTCACTGCAGCAACTGAGAAACTCCTGTTAGAGAGATGGGATGAAACCCAATCTAGGGCTGACCCAGAGATGGCCAGCCATGTCCTTAGTCTCTCAATCAAAACACCACGATCAACTGTGTCAAAAGTCACAGACAGATCCAAAAGTACCAGTACTGAATATTCACCTGCATCACTGATACCCAGCTTTATCTATCCATGAAGCCAGAGGACACACACCAATTAGTTAATCTGCAGGATTGTCTTACAGACATAAAGACATGGATGACCTCTAATTTCCTGCTTTTAAACTCAGATAAAACTGAAGTTATTGTACTTGGCCCCACAAATCTTAGAAACATGGTGTCTAACCAGATCCTTACTCTGGATTGCATTACCCTGACCTCTAGTAATACTGTGAGAAATCTTGGAGTCATTTTTGATCAGGATATGTCATTCAATGCGCATATTAAACAAATATGTAGGACTGCTTTTTTGCATTTGCGCAATATCTCTAAAATTAGAAAGGTCTTGTCTCAGAGTGATGCTGAAAAACTAATTCATGCATTTATTTCCTCTAGGCTGGACTATTGTAATTCATTATTATCAGGTTGTCCTAAAAGTTCCCTGAAAAGCCTTCAGTTAATTCAAAATGCTGCAGCTAGAGTACTAACGGGGACTAGAAGGAGAGAGCATATTTCACCCATATTGGCTTCCTGTTAATTCTAGAATAGAATTTAAAATTCTTCTTCTTACTTATAAGGTTTTGAATAATCAGGTCCCATCTTATCTTAGGGACCTCATAGTACCATATCACCCCAATAGAGCGCTTCGCTTTCAGACTGCAGGCTTACTTGTAGTTCCTAGGGTTTGTAAGAGTAGAATGGGAGGCAGAGTCTTCAGCTTTCAGGCTCCCCTCCTGTGGAACCAACTCCCAATTCGGATCAGGGAGACAGACACCCTCTCTACTTTTAAGATTAGGCTTAAAACTTTCCTTTTTGCTAAAGCTTATAGTTAGGGCTGGATCAGGTGACCCTGAACCATCCCTTAGTTATGCTGCTATAGACTTAGACTGCTGGGGGGTTCCCATGATGCACTGAGTGTTTCTTTCTCTTTTTGCTCTGTATGCACCACTCTGCATTTAATCATTAGTGATTGATCTCTGCTCCCCTCCACAGCATGTCTTTTTCCTGGTTCTCTCCCTCAGCCCCAACCAGTCCCAGCAGAAGACTGCCCCTCCCTGAGCCTGGTTCTGCTGGAGGTTTCTTCCTGTTAAAAGGGAGTTTTTCCTTCCCACTGTCGCCAAGTGTTTGCTCACAGGGGGTCGTTTTGACCGTTGGGGTTTTTTACGTAATTATTGTATGGCCTTGCCTTACAATATAAAGCGCCTTGGGGCAACTGTTTGTTGTGATTTGGCGCTATATAAATAAAATTGATTTGATTTTGATTTGATCACTGTCCATTAACATATCATTAGAAACTCAAAGAAGAGCTGCTTCAGTCGAGTGCAAGTGACAGAACCCAGATTAAAATTTGTCAAGAATATTGTGCTCAGCTAAAGCCTCATTATGCTGTTTGGCCACAATTTTTTCTCAAATTTTGGAGATAAAAGGCCATTTTGAAATTGATCTAAAATTCTGAGGAAGGGTCAGCATTAGGCCATTTTAAAAGAGATCCTGTTTAAAACACTGAGGGCCACAGACAGAAATCAATGATCTGTTGATTATGGATAAAACACACGGGCCAGTGGTGTGGATAACCTTTTTGAATAATGAAGTGGGAAAGATATCAAGTGGGCAGGAGGAAGGTTTCATTCTCTCAATCAGACTGATGAGCTCTTTCAGGATGTTTGTGTGAGACTGTCCAGTACTGATGATTAGGTGAGACATGGGACGAGAGAAGAAAGAGAGGAGTTGATGTTTGCCCTGATATAGATTTTACGGATAAAAAAGACAAAAATATAATAAAAATAATAAATAATAGTTACGAGGGTAGGCTGAAAAGTTCTAAGGCTCACTATAATGCAGTTAATGCACTACTCTTTCATGGGGAGCCTTAGAACCTTTCAGCCTACCCACGTACTTTAGAAAAATAAGCAGCCATCGCATCTTTCACCATGATCATCCAACAGGATCATAATCCTGTTGGAACACCCAACTGTGGCCAAATTTCAATTGTGTAACTGTTGATATGAATTCTGCATAGAAGAGTGGTCAAATATCGAGCCAGAAATTCAATCCTGTTCACCATATTCTTATTTTTTAAAGTCATTTTGGTGTATGTTGTACAATCATTCCACCCTGGCAAAAGGACAGTTCAAAGACGTCATTAAAGTAGACCTGCATTGAAATAAATGTGGTCAGATTTCAGAAAGAAATAGCTGATATGTATTTATAAGACCCTTGTGAATGCAGTAAAGTAAATCTGTAAGCCCAAATTTGTAATTCAGCGGAGAAATCTTCGTTTAAAAATGACAAATTTGCAGCTAAAATTTAGCCCTCCGTGAAAACAGTTTGTACAGCCATATCATTTCCATGACGTCAGGGACAAGACGACGCGCTCCCGCCTTCAGTCCGATCCCGCATTGAAATTGATTTTATCTGTTAGTAATGTTACTTATACACGTTCTGGTTTCAACATCCAAAAGTAAGCTGCAATGAATGTGAGATACAGATTTGTGTGCTCAGATCAGCAACGACATCGACAGCCGGCGCCGTTCTTCCTCTCCCGCTCTCTGCCTCTGCTGCGCTTATTAAGTCTGCGAGCTCGTTAACCGCCAACGCGGGCCACTCACACTGCCCGTGTCTGCTTTGCAGCCGGTGTTGTGCCAGATTCAGCGCACAACACCGGCATCACCTCTCTGTCTACTGAATGGAGCTGCAGCACACTTGGCACAAGTCCTGAGATTACGCTCGCTGTTTTAATGTGAAGCGGCCGGTACACCTGTTGCTGCAAGGACAGACTTCTTGCGGCAAAATCCACAGCACTGCACGTCTCGGCAATCGGAGCCCCAGAGCTCCATGGACGCTGAGAGAGGTTTATATATTTTTAATGACTGGGATTCTTTGCGGGTCTCGCCTCCATATCCTGCGATGGTACCGTAGGCGAAAGACAGTAGATTTTCATTGCGACACCACTCAAACGGGCGTATAAAAAAGTCCCCCAAAATAATTTTCAAGCACAAATAAAAGAAATGTGTACTCACCAAATGTGCCGCAAGACAATATGAAGTTTTAAAAAAAGTAGATCCTTCCGTATAAGACAAGAAAAAGGTGCAGATGCAAACTGACGTAAATCCACAAATTACAATTGGCACAATGCATGCTGGGAGAGGGTCTTGTCCGTGACGTCTCGGCAGTGTCCACAATGAGAGGGACAATTTGCAGAGGGCTAAATGTTAGCTGTAAATTTGTCATTTTCAAATGAAGATTTCTCCGTTGAATGACAGATCTGGGCTTGCAGATTTACTTTAATACATTCAGAAGGATCTCCTGTGTAAATGTAAGTCATTTTTTGTTCAAAAAATCTGACTGCATTTTTTTCAATGCAGGTCTCCTTTAAAAGCCCAAAAATATCATGATATTCATGTCCATGATTCAGGCCAAGCACCACTGAATGGAAAGGTACAAATAAACTGAATAAATAACACAAAAAATATTTTCCATTATTCTACATTTTGGTGTTTGTGCTTTATATCAGGAAGAAGACAATGAACTGGCAGTATAACTGACATCTGATGGACACAAGAAGTTATTTTGATTTTCCACTGCTCACCTTTTGAGTTGACAGTCATATTTGGTCAGCTGCACGAAGAAGCTGCTCGGCGAGTTGATGTGTGTGATTCTGACTTTCAGGTTTTTGAAGACAGCAGGAACCTGCAGCTGAGGCTGAAACTCAGATTGTTCCTCATCTCCAGAGACCATCTGGTCTGAGGGATCAACTCCTTCTGTGCCATAGTTAACATAAAGTGGAGGGTCCCACATGACAGGCTCATCATTCTGACATTTTTGATCCTTGGCTGCACCTCTGCTGGAGCTGAATAATGAATGAAGAAAGTGCACCACAATGAAGACTAACCTAAAGGACACAAGTTAAATATAAGACAGCCCTCCATACTAATGGCTGTTCGAATGTCCCCCGTTACAAACTCTGCTTTGGTACAAGTGCGTCCTACATTCTGATAACATTTCAAGGAATTGTACCAAGTTTCCCAAAATTCCTCCTAAAAATTAGAGCCTGACCGATATATCGCCTGACCGATATTATCGGCTGATATAAGCCCTTTTCAAAGTACTCACTATCAGCCGAAATTTTGCAGATAGAACGCTGATAATTTCTCATAAACAGAACAGTTACTGAAATAACGTTTGTGTCGGCAATGTAAAATGTCCTTGCACCGTTTGTCCAGTAGATGGAGCTCTGACTCCATTCAGCTGAGAGCTGCTGAGAGCTGCTTACACCCCTGCTTAAATGTGTTCATCACCGGCCCCCGTAGTTCGCCGTCACACTGCATTGATCGGCTGACAAAAGCATACAAGTTTATAAGGATGTTGTTTGTAATAACTCTGCGATGACAGTCACCCCACATTTCTCCCGTTTCAGTTCAACTCAGTGTGATTAACTCAGTTTATGTAGTAATGTGTCAAATGTGCTTCACTGCGTCGGTCACACTTTTTATTAAGCCCACGTTGTGTAGACCTTATTTCTAGCATGACAAACTTTCGTTTACTGCTAAGAGGTTGAAACACTCAGCTGATCAGCTGATTTATCGGCTAGTGGCAAATCAGCCGATTTATCAATTATCTGCATTTTTTTTTATCGTTATCTGCATCAGCCTCAAAAAAAATCCATATCGGTCGGGCTCTACTAAAAATGTGAGAAGTTGATTTCAGAACACAGGCACCAACTCATGAAACTAGCAGTGTCTAGGTTTGTTAATCAAGGGCCAAAGCTCTGCCAAATTGTGTCAATGTGGTACAATATTACAATATGCTTATCAACCTATAACAAGGATCTGTACCAAGTTACATGAAATTCCTCCTAAAAGTGTGAGAAGAGTTGATTTAAGAACGCACAACATAATCCTCCTTCAGGCCTTGAGCCAGCGAGGGATAAAAATGTGACTGGACAACACAGGTCTCCTATAATGTTGCCTAAATGTGACAAGTCAATTTTTCCACAGTGTGAATGTGGATTAATTGCAAATTTTACACAAGTGTTATTTTGTGTCATGGTGACTTGATTGTAAAGTGACGACTGGGTTAACTGTGATGTTCACACTCTAATGGGAAGAAACGCTGCAACTCAGCCTGTTTAAAAAGAAAACAGTCTCGCCATGTAAGCAGGTACAGAAAATGAATGAATGATAAAACAGAGAGACAAGCTCCCACTGTAGCACACACAGTAGTGTGCCTTGATAGACAGTGGCAACATGACGAATCCAAAAAAAAAAAAAAAAAAAAAATCGGTCACATGACTCATGGTGCCATCTTGGGTTCAAAATAGCTGTTAATCTATCGCCATGTAAATCCAGCTATTTTATTTATTTATTCACTGAAAATGTTGGGTTGTGCAGAAATAGATACAAGGGCTTCAAGTTGTACAGATTCCCTTCAGATCTGAACAGAAGAAAAATTTGGGAAAATAAAGTCAGCTGTGTGAGATGAAGCCGACATCATCATCAAAGCTTTGAGAGATAAATTTATTGTTCAGTCCCATGTACAGTAAAACTCACCTGAAACAGCATCATATATCGTAGATATTCACAGTCACCGGACAAAAAAAATCCCAAAGTTTTTGTATTGTTTTCCATGTAATAAACATGGTATATAACAGCTTATGTACAATGGGTTTTCGCTCACATCAGATAAAATGTCCCGTTCGATCGCAATGTATTTCCATTAAAAACCCACAGCATGTGGGACCGGAGTCATTTCCGTGATTAAAAGCCCAACTGTTTATTTTTTTCCACACAGACTCTATGCTGCTTTCACTGCTTCTGCAGTGCACACACCATTTACATTTTGAGAATGGATCAAATATATTTGGCCAAAAAAAAAAAACACAGGAAATTTTGACCCGGTCATTAAATGGGGTGCAGGTGCTAATTCAGGATTCCCGGTAGATGTTTGGCGCCTCCTGACCGTAACTATTCCATTACATACATATTGCTCACATTGGATAAATGTTCCGTCCGATCATAATGTATTTCCTTTAAAAACCCAGAGCAGTCTGGACGTGCTGACGAACTAAGTATTAAGCGCTCTGACACTCGCCAATTTGAGGAAAGTGAGACCGGAGTCATTACCATAATTAAAAGTCCAACCATTTATTTTTGCAAAAATTTTAATAAATAAATAAACTTCATCATCACAACACCCCGCATTCTCATTGTGGGGTGCTGTGAGTAGAAATTTAAAGAAAAAACAAATTCCATTCATTTTGGAATAAGGCTGTAACATAAAAAAATGTGGAAGAAGTGCAACACTGAATACTTTCTGGATGCACTTTATTTGTGCAATAAACCTCACTTAAACCATTATCATATAAAGCAGACATTCGCACTCACCAGACAAACGCTTTTCTATGGTTTTCCATGCAATATATATTATATATATATATATATATATATATATGTATATAACGGATTTTGCATAACGGGTTTTCGCTCAGATCAGACAAAACATCCTGTGCGATCGCAATGTATTTCCGAAGTGGGTACCATAGCCCAGTTGTTAATTTTTTTTCACCTAAACGAGGCAGGGCGCAATTCAAGTCTGGTGATTTTTAACAAAATGCTGCTTGTTGCCTGCACTGTAATATTGTTAAATTTCACACACATCCCTGGGTGTGACAAACCGCTTTAGATCAGAGCCCTTTGCGTGGCTGTGAACCCTCCCCAAAGCCTGATGTGCACCTGCTGAACGACTGAGACAGCAAGGACTGTGATTTTTCACTTACATTTTCACTCCTCTCCAGTCATATTTTAATTGTTGTTGCAGTGCGCTGCCAATTACAGTTCGATCATGGATCAAATACGTTTCGCAGAAAAGTCCCCAAATATTACCAACGTCACAGCAAGGAGTCAGAAAAAGACGCTCAAATGACTCACAATTCATGGAGGGAAATTGTACGTACCATACTGTTGGTTTGGAGGTTGATGATTGCATAAATAAGTGAAGCTCAGGGACAAAATTAATCCAGAAAAAGCTGCTGTTCTTGTGGCAAACTGCATAAAGACACAACCGAGAACTGTACAGGGTCATGTGCACGTCAACGTCATTGAGTCAGAGTTGCAAAAGCATAAATCAGGCTTTAGGATTTTAAGGTACCACTCCACAGTGGACATAGAAAAAAAATAATTTTGTCTGTTTTATACATACAACAGATTTTGATTCTAACAGACAAAATTCATGGTCATAAGCGAGTTTTACTGTATTTCTTTTACACATTTTTACCTTTTCTTTGTCTTTAACCAAAATTGATGTCAAAATTGTTAGATAAGATTACTAACCACAAAACCGTAATCATTTTCATATTTTTGGTTTCCCTCATCCCAACTAACCTGATTTTAAAACTAGAACCCCAAACAGAGAAGTATTGATTTTAACATTTTAGCTGTTAAAATAATTATTATATAAAAGTATATATATATAAAAGTAGTAGCAGTATGAAAAATGTCTACAACTGCATCAAAATTAATGTGGTCATCACATTAAAATCAAGGCCCCCATGACACAAAATCCACTTATGGAAAATTTGCAATTAATCTGCAGTTTACATGCATTGCGGGGGGGGGACTGTATGGATCACCGATCAACTATTATCATTGAATCACTAAACCAAAGAAATCCACAATTTTTGTTCTTTGTTGAACTACGGAAGCTGCAGTGTTGTAGACTGCATTCAAGATGTCTGGAGTCAGGCAATCAATTAACGAAACAGATAATTTAAGACTTTGCATTACCAAGAAGTATGTTAGCAATGTAGTGGGAAGCCAAATTAAAACATAACTTACTCCCACTTTTACCTTCTGACTAGCATGCTACCACTGAATGCTAGCTAAAGCTACTAAGCAAACTTTATTATTATATGGTAGAGGATTTTGCCAACTTTTGATTGGCCCATTCGCCACTTTCTGACCTGTACCACATGCCGAGTTGACCGCTGGTGGAGCCGAGCAGACGGCGTGTGCGAGACGAGCACGCCTAGCGTGCAGCGTAGCGCTAGCTAATCAAGTGACGCCTTCTATCAATAACGACCAGATAACGTGATACATTTCCTACTTTGGCTGTCAGTTTGTTGACAAGATGACAGAAGACAGGTGTGCGTCTGTTAGCGACGCTGACTTAAAATTAATTTTACACGAAAAAGATGAGAAGAACACCCACAGAAATACACAGTCGGCAGCCAACCTGATTCCCAAGTACGTCATTGAAAAGGGACATGTGCCCAACTTTGAAGCTTATGACAGACAGGTGCTTGACGGAGTACTTGGTCGATTTTACGCGGAAGCTAGACAGGCGAATGGCGAACTTTATAAGAAAACAAGCCTGATGGCTCTTCGTCACGGATTTAACAGGCATCTCCAGTCGATCGATGACATGTCAGTTGGTGCAGTATGACAGTAATAATAAAGAGTTGAAACTTGACATTGATCTTTCAGTTTTAGTATGTTTGACAAACTCCCAATTTTCTTGTTTACCATATAATAAAGCTGTTATAAAGTTTTGATTTCGGTGTACCTGTGATTATGCGGACCTGGTCAGGATGGGGTTCACCGAGGTCTTGGCCCCAAAGTCCCAAAGTCTTGCATTGAATTTGACAAAGTTTGATAGCCACTAACATTTGAATCTACCTGTGAGCTGGTTGGGTCTTCACCACAATGGACATACAACAGCTGAGAAGACTAATTACAAAGCCTTATGAGGTTAAGTTCCTGCAAGGGAACAGGTATACTCTTTAAATCAGTAGAGAAACTTGAATCTTCGACTGGACTGGGTTGCTTGACATGAGGAGGTTTCGCTTCAAATCACAGAAGCTTCCTCAGCTAAAATTCTTGCTCTGGTAGTCTGACTTCTGTCTTGACTCTTGTAGAGAAGAATAAACCAGAAGCCAACAAAAGCTGGAGTTTTTAACCTAACCAGACCCCTCCTACCGAGAGGCCGACTGCTATAGGCTAGTGACTAAACAATAGCTCTAATTAGCACCTATTGTGCACTCTCCTAATGATGGGATGGAAGCCTCCCCTGATGGCTCCCTTGACGACTCTCCTGATGACGTGAATGACTCATTACCATGAACAAAAGACTGAAACTGCTTCTTATTTTTTTCCTAAAGTTAGCTCTTTTTTTTTTTTTTCTTTAAATCAGGGCTATTTCCATGAGCAGAACTGTCAAGATGGCAAAAAAAAAGATCATTTGGGGGGTGGATTTGCTGCATGTACACTTTGTTTGACCATTTTTTAAATTATCTAAATATATTTATTCTTATATGTATGCAGTTCATCAATAAACACACTTCAAGAATAGACAGAGACCCTGAAATTCCACCTCTCTTTGAAGCAGGCGAGCTCCTCTTTGACCAGCAGCGCAGCAATGTTGGCTTGTGGTCCACTGAGGCTGCTCTCAAACATTTTGATTGGCAATGGTTTTGTCTTTGAGCCGGGTTCTGGATGGGTGATCATTGAGAAAAACATTCAGTCATACACACAAAACCTAACAGTTAAAAGCAAAAGCAGACTGAGGGAAGCTACATTTACCATACTGTCATTTCATACATGGCCAAGATCAATAAACTGCTCAAGCCTTGGCTCAATCATCCCACCCCTAATATTTAACTTCTTAAATTTTCATCAGCAAAAAATGTTTTCCTCCCTGTTTGCATTTCAGATTAATTTTAGTTTGATGAGTGAAGAGAAGGAAGACTGTATGACAACCAGCAGAATCATGATGCTGCTTCTGTATGTTGTAATTTCACAGTCAATGTATATGAGCACATCGCAAAAAGAACTCTGGGCTCAACTTTAAACCAGGTTAGGTCAGTTAGCCTGCTGCCTCCCGTTAGCAATGCACCAGCACTGGTCCTGACAACACCCCATTTTAAGAGCAACACACCCATGGGTGCAGATGATTGATGCAACATTTATTAAGGCACCTTGACAGTTGCACAAATATGCTCCCCAAAACTGACACGCAATCTTGTGTGCCAATGACTAACTCTTCGGAAACTGTTGTAGACTGTGTGTGAACTGTGTGCGGCTGTGTGGCAGTGTGCAAAGAAAACTTTGAAATGTTCAAAATTAATTTCATCCCACTTGCTTGAACTGATCATGAACATTGGGCAACCTATTTGATAACACTGCGTGTCAATGTGTGTCATTGACATGAAGGGCATCTGAACCTAAAATTAGATTATCAATCAATTCAATCAATTTTATTTATATAGCGCCAAATCACAACAAACAGTTGCCCCAAGGCGCTTTATATTGTAAGGCAAGGCCATACAATAATTACGTAAAAAACCCCAACGGTCAAAAGGACCCCCTGTGAGCAAGCACTTGGCTACAGTGGGAAGGAAAAACTCCCTTTTAACTGGAAGAAACCTTCAGCAGAACCAGGCTCAGGGAGGGGCAGTCTTCTGCTGGGACTGGTTGGGGCTGAGGGAGAGAACCAGGAAAAAGACATGCTGTGGAGGGGAGCAGAGATCAATCACTAATGATTAAATGCAGAGTGGTGCATACAGAGCAAAAAGAGAAAGAAACACTCAGTGCATCATGGGAACCCCTCAGCAGTCTAAGTCTATAGCAGCATAACTAAGGGATGGTTCAGGGTCACCTGATCCAGCCCTAACTATAAGCTTTAGCAAAAAGGAAAGTTGGTTCCAGAGGAGAGGAGCCTGAAAGCTGAAGGCTCTGGCTCCCATTCTACTCTTACAAACCCTAGGAACTACAAGTAAGCCTGCAGTCTGAGAGCGAAGCGCTCTATTGGGGTGATATGGTACTATGAGGTCCCTAAGATAAGATGGGACTTGATTATTCAAAACCTTATAAGTAAGAAGAAGAATTTTAAATTCTATTCTAGAATTAACAGGAAGCCAATGAAGAGAGGCCAATATGGGTGAGATATGCTCTCTCCTTCTAGTCCCCGTTAGTACTCTAGCTGCAGCATTTTGAATTAACTGAAGGCTTTTCAGGGAACTTTTAGGACAACCTGATAATAATGAATTACAATAGTTCAGCCTAGAGGAAATAAATGCTTGAATTAGTTTTTCAGCATCACTCTGAGACAAGACCTTTCTAATTTTAGAGATATTGCGCAAATGCAAAAACGCAGTCCTACATATTTGTTTAATATGCGCATTGAATGACATATGCTGACCAAAAATGACTCCAAGATTTCTCACATTATTACTAGAGGTCAGGGTAATGCCATCCAGAGTAAGGATCTGGTTAGACACCATGTTTCTAAGATTTGTGGGGCCAAGTACAATAACTTCAGTTTTATCTGAGTTTAAAAGCAGGAAATTAGAGGTCATCCATGTCTTTATGTCTGTAAGACAATCCTGCAGTTTAGCTAATTGGTGTGTGTCCTCTGGCTTCATGGATAGATAAAGCTGGGTATCATCTGCGTAACAATGAAAATTTAAGCAATGCCGTCTAATAATACTGCCTAAGGGAAGCATGTATAAAGTGAATAAAATTGGTCCTAGCACAGAACCTTGTGGAACTCCATAATTAACCTTAGTCTGTGAAGAAGATTCCCCATTTACATGAACAAATTGTAATCTATTAGATAAATATGATTCAAACCACCGCAGCGCAGTGCCTTTAATACCTATGGCATGCTCTAATCTCTGTAATAAAATTTTATGGTCAACAGTATCAAAAGCAGCACTGAGGTCTAACAGAACAAGCACAGAGATGAGTCCACTGTCTGAGGCCATAAGAAGATCATTTGTAACCTTCACTAATGCTGTTTCTGTACTATGATGAATTCTAAAACCTGACTGAAACTCTTCAAATAGACCATTCCTCTGCAGATGATCAGTTAGCTGTTTTACAACTACCCTTTCAAGAATTTTTGAGAGAAAAGGAAGGTTGGAGATTGGCCTATAATTAGCTAAGATAGCTGGGTCAAGTGATGGCTTTTTAAGTAATGGTTTAATTACTGCCACCTTAAAACCCTGTGGTACATAGCCAACTAATAAAGATAGATTGATCATATTTAAGATCGAAGCATTAAATAATGGTAGGGCTTCCTTGAGCAGCCTGGTAGGAATGGGGTCTAATAGACATGTTGATGGTTTGGATGAAGTAACTAATGAAAATAACTCAGACAGAACAATCGGAGAGAAAGAGTCTAACCAAATACCGGCATCACTGAAAGCAGCCAAAGATAATGATACGTCTTTGGGATGGTTATGAGTAATTTTTTCTCTAATAGTTAAAATTTTATTAGCAAAGAAAGTCATGAAGTCATTAGTAGTTAAAGTTAAAGGAATACTCGGCTCAATAGAGCTCTGTCTCTTTGTCAGCCTGGCTACAGTGCTGAAAAGAAACCTGGGGTTGTTCTTATTTTCTTCAATTAGTGATGAGTAGTAAGATGTCATAGCTTTACGGAGGGCTTTTTTTTTTTTTTTTTTTATAGAGCAACAGACTCTTTTTCCAGGCTAAGTGAAGATCTTCTAAATTAGTGAGACGCCATTTCCTCTCCAACTTACGGGTTATCTGCTTTAAGCTGCGAGTTTGTGAGTTATACCACAGAGTCAGGCACTTCTGATTTAAAGCTCTCTTTTTCAGAAAGACTTCTAGTGTAATGAAACTTATTCCCCACTGCAGGGTAGTCCATCAGAGTAAATGTAAATGTTATTAAGAAATGATCAGACAGAAGTGAGTTTTCAGTGAATACTGTTAAGTCTTCAATTTCCATACCATAATTCAGAACAAGATCTAAGATATGATTAAAGTGGTGGGTGGACTCATTTACATTTTGAGCAAAGCCAATTGAGTCTAATAATAGATTAAATGCAGTGTTGAGGCTGTCATTCTCAGCATCTGTGTGGATGTTAAAATCGCCCACTATAATTATCTTATCTGAGCTAAGCACTAAGTCAGACAAAAGGTCTGAAAATTCACAGAGAAACTCACAGTAACGACCAGGTGGACGATAGATAATAACAAATAAAACAGTTTTTTGGGACTTCCAATTTGGATGGACAAGACTAAGAGTCAAGCTTTCAAATGAATTAAAGCTCTGTCTGGGTTTTTGATTAATTAATAAGCTGGAGTGGAAGATTGCTGCTAATCCTCCGCCTCGGCCCGTGCTACGAGCATTCTGGCAGTTAGTGTGACTCGGGGGTGTTGACTCATTTAAACTAACATATTCATCCTGCTGTAACCAGGTTTCTGTAAGGCAGAATAAATCAATATGTTGATCAATTATTATATCATTTACTAACAGGGACTTAGAAGAGAGAGACCTAATGTTTAATAGACCACATTTAACTGTTTTAGTCTGTGGTGCAGTTGAAGGTGCTATATTATTTTTTCTTTTTGAATTTTTATGCTTAAATAGATTTTTGCTGGTTATTGGTGGTCTGGGAGCAGGCACCGTCTCTACGGGGATGGGGTAATGAGGGGATGGCAGGGGGAGAGAAGCTGCAGAGAGGTGTGTAAGACTACAACTCTGCTTCCTGGTCCCAACCCTGGATAGTCACGGTTTGGAGGATTTAAGAAAATTGGCCAGATTTCTAGAAATGAGAGCTGCTCCATCCAAAGTGGGATGGATGCAGTCTCTCCTAACAAGACCAGGTTTTCCCCAGAAGCTTTGCCAATTATGACGAGATGTTACATCAATAATAAACATAACTTTACAGATACATTATCTAACTCATGAGAAGGAATGAAAATGCATCTGTTTTACCAATCCATTACTATATACACACACACACACACACACACACACACACACACACACACACACACACACACACACACACACACACACACACACACACACACACACACACACACACACACACACACAGATACAGTGTTATGTAAAAGTCTGGGCACCCCTGATGATTTCCATTATTTTCCTTTAGCAATCATTGGTTGTTTGGATCAGCAATTTCAGTTAAATATATCAGGCACATCCGATCTGCTCTGTGTAAGCCTGATCCCGTCAGACCTCAGAGGCTAAGCAGTGCAGGACCTGGTTAGTACTTGGATGGGAGACCTCTTTGGAACATCAGCGGCTGTGTGTGTTTCTCCAGGTAACACTGGAGTTGCGTCAGGAACTTGTGTCAAATATCAATGCGGATCTGGTTGTATCCGCTGTGGCGACCCCGAGCACAAACAGTGATATTTGAGAGGTGAAATGAAGTTTATAGGATTTACAGAAAGTGTGCAATAATTCTTTAAACAAAATTAGGCAGGTGCATAAATATGGGCACCCCAACAGAAAAAAATACATCAATATTTAGTAGATCCTCCTTTTGCAGTAATAACAGCCTCTAAACGCTTCCTATAGCTTCCAATGAGAGTCTGAATTGAAGGTATTTTGGACCATTCTTCTTTACAGAACATCTCAGGTTTGTTTGTTTCCTAGCATGGACAGCCCACTTAAAATTACACCACAGATTTTCAATAATATTCACTTTTAATATAATAATATATACTTGTTCCTCTGCATGAATGCCTCAGTAGATTTTGAGCAGTGTTTGGGGTTGTTGTCTTGTTGGAAGAGCCAGCCCCGGCATAACTTCAACTTTGTCACTGATTCATGAACACTGTTCTCAAGAATCTGCTGATATTGACTGGAATGCATGTGACCCTCAACTATAACAAGATTCCCAGTACCTGCACTGTCCACACAGCCCCACAGCATGATGGACCCACCTCCAAATATTACTGTAGGTAGCAAGTGTTTGTCTTGGAATGCTGTGCTCTTTTTCAGCCATGCATACCGCCCCTTATGTCCAAATAACTCAATTTATTTTCATCAGTCCACAGCACCTTATTCCAAAACTAGAAGCACTCGGAGAGCGCAAACCTCCGCCAAGGCTATAGGGTCACTGACGTCACACATTCCACATCGTTTCACGCATCTACCGTCATGTTTCAGATTCAGTGGTTAACCCTGTGGGGTCCGAGGGCATTTTTTGGACAGTTCACTCGCCTGGCATACATGTTTTATTATTGCTGTTAACAGCTCTCCCTGCATCCCACAATCAAGTTTTATGTCTCTTTTTTTAAGGACAACCCGTGCTTTCATAATATATATGCTTTTGTTGTGTTTTATAAGTGTAATAAAGTTTTACAATCACAAATAAGAAAGGACAAAAATAAAGCGGAAAAATAATTTTCCACACACAGCAAACTATAATAAACAACTGTTTTGACACTTTATAAAGCTAATTTGGCTCTTGTGTGAAAGACTGTACAACAAAAAGGTTCAAACAGTAAACACAAATGCAGATTTTGAACAATATATACAAAATGGTCTATGCATTTTGTTTGTCTTCATCTCAAAGCAATTTCTGTCTGCTATTACACAAAGGTCACATCACAAACTTCTACTATGAAGCTGACTCTGTGTTTGTTCTCTCCTGCTCTGAAAGCAACATTCACACTTCAAGGCTCATTCACAGTTTGAGGAGTGGCCCCTCCCCCATCGCTCCATTGATATGGTAAACAGTGCTTTACACCTGAGTGAGAGAGCTTGCCAGAGGCCTATCCAATAACATTCACAGGAAAACAAGTCAAGCAATCCTGATACTCACACTCTGAGCACGTGAGATTGTATGAGAGGCTCTCTGTCTGCTCACTTTCACTTTCACTGTGCGTAATGGTGCAGGGCGCATTGGAGCAGCCAGGGGGGCCAACTAGTAACATCACTCCTAAAAAACAATCTTTGGTGTGTCACATGAGGTGAATCTGCCCTACGACTGGATTTTGGAAAACCATGTGATGGTGAACCAATTCCGATTGGACACTCACATTGCTCACGTCATCACACAGCTTCTATGAGGAGTACAAAGATGGTGGACGGTGGCTCTAAAGTCCGCGGAGTTCACTTTTCAGCAAAAAAAAAGTAAGTTTCTATGTCATATCATTTAAAAGTTATTTATAATTTAGTAAAGCTTGGTCTCAGCTGTCGTATACAACGGCGTCGGCCCCAGAGGGTTAAACCCTTAGATCTTCAGCAAATGTATTTATAAAGTGAAACTGCATGAACTACACAAGGTTTTTTTTATTTTCTAATAAATTTATTCAATGAGGAGAAACAAATGCTAAATTACTGTTGTGTCGTAACTTAATTTTTGTTCAGCTTTTGTGGCCCATCTTCATGAAGTTAGATGCAAAAATGCTGAAATTGGCCCTATCCTGCAATGATAAAGAATCCTTCCGGATCATTACCAAAATTTAATGACTTCTAAGTTAGGCCAAGATACATCCCTGGTAAAAATTTCATTGAAATCCGTTGAGGATTTTTTGAGTAATCCTGCTAACAATTCAACCAACCAATCAACAAACAAACAGATGTGACCGAAAACATAACCTGCTTGGCGGAGGTAATTAAGGTGGCTCGTCCAAATATGCTTTAGCATACCTCAAGCGACTATTTGTGGCGTTTATGCAGAAAAGGCTTCCTCTGCATTACTCTCTCATCCAGCACCTCTTTGTGCAAAGTGTGTTGTACAGTTGAATGATGCACAGAGACACTATCTGCAGCAAGATCATGTTGTACGTCTTTGGAGCAGGTCTGTGGGTTGACTATGACTTTTCTCACCATCCTTCACTTCAGCTTATCTGAGATTTTTCTTGGTCTGGCACTTTGGGCCTTAACTAGTACAGTGCCTGTGGTCTTCCATTTCCTCACTATGTTCCTCACAGTGAAAACTGACAGCTGAAATCTCTGAGATAGCTTTTTGTATCCTTCCCCTAAACCATGTTGTTGAACAATCTTTGTTTTCAGGTCATTTGAGAGTTGTTTAGCGGCTCCCATATTGCCACTCATTAGAAGAGATGCAAACAGGGGAAACATTTGCAAATGGCCACCTTAAATACCCTTTCACATGATTGGATTCACCTCTGTAATGAGCTTTCCAGACCAATTTTGTGTTCCAATAATTAGTGTAAATGTATTCAAACCAATAAAATGACAAAGGTGCCCAAATTTACGCACCTGCCTAATTTTGTTTAAATAATTATTGCACTCTTCCTGTAAATACTAGAAACTTCATTTCACTTCTCAAATATGTGCGTTCGTCTGATATATTTAACTGAAATTTCTGATCCAGGCAACCAATGATTTATAAAGGAAAATCATGGAAATTATCAGGAGTGCCCAAACGTTTGCATACAACTGCATATTTTATATATTTTATATATATATAAATCAATCAATTCAATCAATTTTTTTATATAGCGCCAAATCACAACAAACAGTTGCCCCAAGGCACTTTATATTGTAAGGCAAGGCCATACAATAATTATGTAAAACCCCAACGGTCAAAACGACCCCCTGTGAGCAAGCACTTGGCTACAGTGGGATGGAAAAACTCCCTTTTAACAGGAAGAAACCTCCAGCAGAACCAGGCTCAGGGAGGGGCAGTCTTCTGCTGGGACTGGTTGGGGCTGAGGGAGAGAACCAGGAAAAAGACATGCTGTGGAGGGGAGCAGAGATCGATCACTAATGATTAAATGCAGAGTGGTGCATACAGAGCAAAAAGAGAAAGAAACAGTGCATCATGGGAACCCCCCAGCAGTCTACGTCTATAGCAGCATAACTAAGGGATGGTTCAGGGTCACCTGATCCAGCCCTAACTATAAGCTTTAGCAAAAAGGAAAGTTTTAAGCCTAATCTTAAAAGTAGAGAGGGTGTCTGTCTCCCTGATCTGAATTGGGAGCTGGTTCCACAGGAGAGGAGCCTGAAAACTGAAGGCTCTGCCTCCCATTCTACTCTTACAAACCCTAGGAACTACAAGTAAGCCTGCAGTCTGAGAGCGAAGCGCTCTATTGGGGTGATATGGTACTACGAGGTCCCTAAGATAAGATGGGACCTGATTATTCAAAATCTTATAAGTAAGAAGAAGAATTTTAAATTCTATTCTAGAATTAACAGGAAGCCAATGAAGAGAGGCCAATATGGGTGAGATATGCTCTCTCCTTCTAGTCCCCGTCAGTACTCTAGCTGCAGCATTTTGAATTAACTGAAGGCTTTTTAGGGAACTTTTAGGACAACCTGATAATAATGAATTACAATAGTCCAGCCTAGAGGAAATAAATGCATGAATTAGTTTTTCAGCATCACTCTGAGACAAGACCTTTCTGATTTTAGAGATATTGCGTAAATGCAAAAAAGCAGTCCTACATATTTGTTTAATATGCGCTTTGAATGACATATCCTGATCAAAAATGACTCCAAGATTTCTCACAGTATTACTAGAGGTCAGGGTAATGCCATCCAGAGTAAGGATCTGGTTAGACACCATGTTTCTAAGATTTGTGGGGCCAAGTACAATAACTTCAGTTTTATCTGAGTTTAAAAGCAGGAAATTAGAGGTCATCCATGTCTTTATGTCTGTAAGACAATCCTGCAGTTTAGCTAATTGGTGTGTGTCCTCTGGCTTCATGGATAGATAAAGCTGGGTATCATCTGCGTAACAATGAAAATTTAAGCAATACCGTCTAATAATACTGCCTAAGGGAAGCATGTATAAAGTGAATAAAATTGGTCCTAGCACAGAACCTTGTGGAACTCCATAATTAACTTTAGTCTGTGAAGAAGATTCCCCATTTACATGAACAAATTGTAATCTATTAGACAAATATGATTCAAACCACCGCAGCGCAGTGCCTTTAATACCTATGGCATGCTCTAATCTCTGTAATAAAATTTTATGGTCAACAGTATCAAAAGCAGCACTGAGGTCTAACAGAACAAGCACAGAGATGAGTCCACTGTCCGAGGACATAAGAAGATCATTTGTAACCTTCACTAATGCTGTTTCTGTACTATGATGAATTCTAAAACCTGACTGAAACTCTTCAAATAGACCATTCCTCTGCAGATGATCAGTTAGCTGTTTTACAACTACCCTTTCAAGAATTTTTGAGAGAAAAGGAAGGTTGGAGATTGGCCTATAATTAGCTAAGATAGCTGGGTCAAGTGATGGCTTTTTAAGTAATGTTTTAATTACTGCCACCTTAAAAGCCTGTGGTACATAGCCAACTAACAAAGATAGATTGATCATATTTAAGATCGAAGCATTAAATAATGGTAGGGCTTCCTTGAGCAGCCTGGTAGGAATGGGGTCTAATAAACATGTTGATGGTTTGGATGAAGTAACTAATGAAAATAACTCAGACAGAACAATCGGAGAGAAAGAGTCTAAGCAAATACCGGCATCACTGAAAGCAGCCAAAGATAACGATACGTCTTTGGGATGGTTATGAGTAATTTTTTCTCTAATAGTTAAAATTTTGTTAGCAAAGAAAGTCATGAAGTCATTACTAGTTAAAGTTAATGGAATACTCAGCTCAATAGAGCTCTGACTCTTTGTCAGCCTGGCTACAGTGCTGAAAAGAAACCTGGGGTTGTTCTTATTTTCTTCAATTAGTGATGAGTAGTAAGATGTCCTAGCTTTACGGAGGGCTTCTTTATAGAGCAACAGACTCTTTTTCCAGGCTAAGTGAAGATCTTCTAAATTAGTGAGACGCCATTTCCTCTCCAACTTACGGGTTATCTGCTTTAAGCTACGAGTTTGTGAGTTATACCACGGAGTCAGGCACTTCTGATTTAAAGCTCTCTTTTTAGAGGAGCTACAGCATCCAAAGTTGTCTTCAATGAGGATGTAAAACTATTGACGAGATACTCTATCTCACTTACAGAGTTTAGGTAGCTACTCTGCACTGTGTTGGTATATGGCATTAGAGAACATAAAGAAGGAATCATATCCTTAAACCTAGTTACAGCGCTTTCTGAAAGACTTCTAGTGTAATGAAACTTATTCCCCACTGCTGGGTAGTCCATCAGAGTATATGTAAATGTTATTAAGAAATGATCAGACAGAAGGGAGTTTTCAGGGAATACTGTTAAGTCTTCTATTTCCATACCATAAGTCAGAACAAGATCTAAGATATGATTAAAGTGGTGGGTGGACTCATTTACTTTTTGAGCAAAGCCAATAGAGTCTAATAATAGATTAAATGCAGTGTTGAGGCTGTCATTCTCAGCATCTGTGTGGATGTTAAAATCGCCCACTATAATTATCTTATGAGCTAAGCACTAAGTCAGACAAAAGGTCTGAAAATTCACAGAGAAACTCACAGTAACGACCAGGTGGACGGTAGATAATAACAAATAAAACTGGTTTTTGGGACTTCCAATTTGGATGGACAAGACTAAGAGTCAAGCTTTCAAATGAATTAAAGCTCTGTCTGGGTTTTTGATTAATTAATAAGCTGGAATGGAAGATTGCTGCTAATCCTCCGCCCCGGCTCGTGCTACGAGCATTCTGACAGTTAGTGTGACTCGGGGGTGTTGACTCATTTAAACTAACATATTCATCCTGCTGTAACCAGGTTTCTGTAAGGCAGAATAAATCAATATGTTGATCAATTATTATATCATTTACCACCAGGGACTTAGAAGAGAGAGACCTAATGTTTAATAGACCACAATTAACTGTTTTAGTCTGTGGTGCAGTTGAAGGTGCTATATTATTTTTTCTTTTTTGAATTTTTATGCTTAAATAGATTTTTGCTGGTTATTGGTAGTCTGGGAGCAGGCACCGTCTCTACGGGGATGGGGTAATGAGGGGATGGCAGGGGGAGAGAAGCTGCAGAGAGGTGTGTAAGACTACAACTCTGCTTCCTGGTTCCAACCCTGGATAGTCACGGTTTGGAGGATTTAAGAAAATTGGCCAGATTTCTAGAAATGAGAGCTGCTCCATCCAAAGTGGGATGGATGCCGTCTCTCCTAACAAGACCAGGTTTTCCCCAGAAGCTTTGCCAATTATCTATGAAGCCCACCTCATTTTTTGGACACCAGTCAGACAGCCAGCAATTCAAGGAGAACATGCGGCTAAACATGTCACTCCCGGTCCGATTGGGGAGGGGCCCAGAGAAAACTACAGAGTCCGACATTGTTTTTGCAAAGTTACACACCGATTTAATGTTAATTTTAGTGACCTCCGATTGGCGTAACCGGGTGTCATTACTGCCGACGTGAATTACAATCTTACCAAATTTACGCTTAGCCTTAGCCAGCAGTTTCAAATTTCCTTCAATGTCGCCTGCTCTGGCCCCCGGAAGACAACTGACTATGGTTGCTGGTGTCGCTAACTTCACATTTCGCAAAACAGAGTCGCCAATAACCAGAGTTTGATCCTCGGCGGGTGTGTCGTCGAGTGGGGAAAAACGGTTAGAGATGTGAACGGGTTGGCGGTGTACACGGGGCTTCTGTTTAGGGCTACGCTTCCTCCTCACAGTCACCCAGTCAGCCTGCTTTCCCGGCTGCTCGGGATCTGCCAGGGGGTAACTAACGGCGGCTAAGCTACCTTGGTCCGCACCGACTACAGACTATATACACACACACACACACACAAATTACCTTTGAGACAAGATTCCAAATGCATTCACCACACAACGAGCACAAGACAAACTGCAGCTGTAGATAATTATTCTGTGATTTTGGGAGCAATGAGAGAATTGTTTCATCAGCCAAGTTCTGATAGCAAATGCATCATCGGCTTTGAAATGATTATTTTATATAGTGTGGCGTTAAACGGGACAAAGGAGGACACATTGGTATGATGAATTGTGCAGCAGTGCGAGGATCAAATTCGTGCAAGTGTCAAGGTGCCTTGACTTACACAATGTGTGTGCTGGGCCTAAAAATGACAACTGGCTTAGTTGGAAAAAAGCAGTTTGCATTGATGTAAGATCAGTCCCACATCCTTGAAGTTACAAGAAGATACACCTTCTATACATTCCTCAAATCCACCATGTATTTGCGGACAAAACAAAACAAAAAGATGACATGTACACACGTTACCTGTAGCAACAATGATGACTAGTTTCTGGTAAGCAAGGCTGATGAATCTGTTGATACAGGCATCAGTCCAGGTCTTTTCATCCAGAGGAACCAATCCTGAAAGGCAGCAGCGAACTGCCTACAAGGCAGAGCAGACTTTAATAACTGACTTTAATCCCACACTGCTAAAAACAACAATAAATCATCACAAACATGTAAACAGCAAACACTAGAAACCATGTTTCATCCCACGAAACAAATAAAAAACCTGGGTGTAGAGGCACCTTGGAAGGGAGTGCAAAGAACTCATCCTTGATTTTCCTCAGTTCACTGACTGGCACAATTTTCTTATTGCCAAAGTCAACATACAGCACCTCCACCTTTCTGCCACCTGGATGACCTGCACACAGAAACTGGAACTCAGCCTGCGATCGACTGGTTGGGCACACCAGGTTTAAATTAGACAATTTACATTTGAGAAGGCAATGACACAAACTGGTATTTCAAGAAACCTTGGTAGTGGAGATTTCACATCCCATTAAAGTCATGTAACATTAACCAAAACTGGACAAAAATTCTCTTGCTATGTTTCTGTGTAGGCTCTCAGTTGTCCAGGTGGTTTCCATAGTAGAGAAGCTTGAATCTTTGACTGGATTGGGTTGCTTGACGCAAGGACGTTTCGCTTCAAATCGCAGAAGCTTCCTCAGCTACAATTCTTGCTCTGGTGATCTGACTTCTGTCTGTCTAACCCTTGTCAAGAAGAACGACAAGGGTCTCCTCGCGTCAAGCAACCCAGTCCAGTCGAAGATTCAAGCTTCTCTACTTCTCTTGCTATCTAAATGCAAAAACTCTTATTAGGTGTTCTGTATTCTGAACAACATGACTGGTGCCTTTTGAAACATGCAACTTCTTTTTCTTTTTTGTGCTTTGTAAAAATGTTTACTGATGTATATAAACTAAGATATAACACAATGCTAAAATACCCTCTTCTGTATGAGCATGTAATCAATAAAAGAGTGTGTACAAAGAATGTGACCTGTTGACCCCTTAAAATAGGTCAAGGTTAGCCATGTTTGAAATTGTCCAAGGTCTGTGTCCCAAGAATGCGCTGTATGAATTTGACAGTTATAGGAATGGACTTATGGTGAGCAACAGACAGATGGACAGACAAAATCTTCACAATACCTGAGGGCCATATTTTGGGTAAAAAGAATAAAAAATAAATAAAATTTACATGCATATACACACACACTCACCTATGACCTGAGCCCGGTACCAGCTCTTGTCGTCATAGCGAGCCACACAAGCCTGACCTATGACAGGACAGTAGAGCTTGAGGTCATCATCTTCCAATTCTTCTGTAATATTGTAACAGTCCTGGAGCTTGTCTGATAGCAACAAAAATTCCATGTTGTCAACCTGGGTTTGTGGGGGATGGAGAAAAGACAACAGGATGGCAAAGATACAATTACAGGAACCGCTAGAGGAAAATATGTTCAACCAATATTTTAAAATATCAAAAGGTTAATTAGGCAAGAACAGAAACAATGCGGATCTGTATCCATGAGTACCATCTGAATGTAGAAGTCAGCAGGGTTGTTGATATGGCACACCACAGCATCACATTCTCTGTGGATTTTGGGGTAGACAGGAGGGTAGAACATCAGGGGCCTCCTGCCCAACACCACTGGAGAGTAAAACCTATCAGCAATAAACATGAAATGGATGTAAATAGAATTCTGAAGATGTGGATACATTAATCCAAGTTGCAGATACATTTTACACATCACTGTCTTAATTTTGTACATCACCGATGCTGCTCGCGGTAAAGATCACACTTTAGACCTGGTGTTTTCAAAGGGTTGAGTAACATGAGAACACTATGGTTGGGAGACTTTTGCTCAAACATGGCTGGCCACATGCTATCTGAACCCGGGTTAGTGTTGTTGCTACTTGGTTCTTTGTCTGTCTGTCTCACACTCACTCGCTCTCATTATGTTCACCAAGCACATAAAATCATCAGCATTTATGTATTTAATTAATATGCTGCTTAAATTCAGCGGGTGGTGTGTCGTCTGAACTGAGGTTGTAGCCCAAAGGTGTTTTTCTTTTTTTCTTTTGCGAGTGGCCCCCAGGGGTGCTCAGGAGGTCAAGGCGACTGCAGGCAACCCCATCGCCGGAGACCATCGCTCGTCAACCATTAATCCACTACGTGGGTAGCTGGCTCACGGAGGTCTAAAAAGTAGGCATCCCGTGGATGTGCACCAGGTTCGGTTCTGGTGTTTTATTGCTGTGAGTGCATGAAAAGTGTCACATTTATTTTCTTGTAAGCCGACAGCGCCAGGATATTTCGCCAGCAGTGTGCACAGGGTCGAGGATATTGGTCCATTCTAAAAATCCATCTCGCTGTTGCTGACGGCGGTAATACAGCAGGGCGCGTGCTGGAGACCCTGAGCCCTTGCACTATGGCAATTTTGGATGAAATATTCACCATGCGTGCGGTTTCTGTGTCCTCTTGCATCCTCCCTTCCTTACCATAGATTTACCAACGCGTGAAGTTGAACAGAAAATGACTGTGATGTGATCGTCAAAGTGACACTTAAGGGCAGTGAAACAGGTGCTTTTTGCTGTGAAATTCAATTAAGCGTGCACGATAATATACTGTCGTGTACATGCAGACGAGGATGATTCGGGCTGCTGCGGGGACTTACGCTGCGCCAACAGTTCTTGCACTGATCCAGAGATTCACACGCGAATCCAACGAGCTTTTATGCACAAGGTGCGTGGATCTACTTCAAGCAAGTCTCTCTCACTCTTTCTCTCTTCGATTGAAGGATTTGGCAAAATACGTATGAAATAATGACAATATATTTACATATATTTGCCAAGGATGGCACAAAAAAGTACAAACTTATTTCCATCATGGTCCCCATGACAACACAGAAAAAGAAAGACAAAAAAAAAAAAAAATACTTGAAAATGGTTACAAAGCTTCTACATACCCAAATGAATAAAATATCCTCAGATACTTCTCTGCCACTCCAGACTTCCTCATACAATATCACAACTCGTCTCTGAGCACCCTGTCATAAGCCTTCTCCAAGTCCACAAACACACGATGTAAATTGTGTTTGTGAATTGCGCTGTAAATTGTGCTGTAACTAGGTTTAAGGATATGATTCCTTCTTTGTTATGTTCTTCAATGCCATATACCAACACAGTGAAGAGTAGCTACCTAAACTCTGTAAGTGAGATAGAGTATCTCGTCAATAGTTTTACATCCTCATTGAAGACAACTTTGGATGCTGTAGCTCCTCTGAAAAAGAGAGCCTTAAATCAGAAGTGCCTGACTCTGTGGTATAACTCACAAACTCGCAGCTTAAAGCAGATAACCCGTAAGTTGGAGAGGAAATGGCATCTCACTGATTTAGAAGATCTTCACTTAGCCTGGAAAAAGAGTCTGTTGCTCTATAAAGAAGCCCTCCGTAAAGCTAGGACATCTTACTACTCATCACTAATTGAAGAAAATAAGAACAACCCCAGGTTTCTTTTCAGCACTGTAGCCAGGCTGACAAAGAGTCAGAGCTCTATTGAGCTGAGTATTCCTTTAACTTTAACTAGTAATGACTTCATGACTTTCTTTGTTAATAAAATTTTAACTATTAGAGAAAAAATTACTCATAACCATCTCAAAGACATATCGTTATCTTTGGCTGCTTTCAGTAATGCTGGTATTTGGTTAGACTCTTTCTCTCCGATTGTTCTGTCTGAGTTATTTTCATTAGTCACTTCCTCCAAACCATCAACATGTCTATTAGACCCCATTCCTACCAGGCTGCTCAAGGAAGCCCTACCATTAATTAATGCTTCGATCTTAAATATGATCAATCTATCTTTATTAGCTGGCTATGTACCACAGGCTTTTAAGGTGGCAGTAATTAAACCATTACTTAAAAAGCCATCGCTTGACCCAGCTATCTTAGCTAATTATAGGTCAATCTCCAACCTTCCTTTTCTCTCAAAAATTCTTGAAAGGGTAGTTGTAAAACAGCTAACTGATCATCTGCAGAGGAATGGTCTATTTGAAGAGTTTCAGTCAGGTTTCAGAATTAATCATAGTACAGAAACAGCATTAGTATTGGGAAAGTGTAGTGACACGGACCCACAACAGGGGGCGCAAATGAACGGACAATAGAGGAAGTTAAATGTGAACACTTTACTGTTGTGAATGTCACAACCACACACAGCAGATTATAGAATAAATACAAGTCAATGAATGAAGGTGTCGTGTGGGCAGGCTCGACGATAGGAGACGTCCGTCTGGAGATGAACCGGAACCACACGATTTCCACCGCCACCGAACCCGAAGGATACTGGAGCCGCCAAGTCCAGAAGTCCCCAGGTGGCCACCGTCTCAGCGTGTCGGATCTGGTACTGCTGGCGGAGAACAAAGACAGTCAAGTGTGGGTGTGTATACACCCCGTAACAATAACGGTGGGAATTCCACCTCCACCTCTAACACACACTCGTGCAGCGTCTGAGTACCACTTATCTGGTGGGAAGTAGGACGAAACAGTCGCGACCCACGCCGGTCCTCTGGGTAGACAGCTGCAACACAATAGCTCTTGGAATCAATCAATATAGTACGCAGGCAGAGAAAGTTACCTCTCAAAGAAGTACGATATCTCGGCGACGTGGTGGAGGTGTCATCCTGCTTTTATCCGGGGAGAAGTGCAGATGATCGGTGACAGCTGTCATAGTTGATGAGTGACAGCTGTCACCTCGGCTGTTCCTGTAAGGCGGCAGCGCCCCCTCGTGCCTGAAGCCCGCACTTCAGGCAGGGCGCCCTCTGGTGGTGGGCCAGCAGTACCTCCTCTTCTGGCGGCCCACACAACAGGACCCCCCCCTCAACGGGCGCCTCCTGGCGCCCGACCAGGCTTGTCCGGGTGGCGTCGGTAAAAATCGACCAGGAGGGCCGGGTCCAGGATGAAGCTCCTCTTCACCCAGGAGCGTTCTTCGGGTCCATACCCCTCCCAGTCCACCAACTATTGGAAGCCCCGGCCCATACGACGGACATCCAAGAGCCGGCGTACTGTCCAAGCTGGCTCCCCGTCGATGATATGGGCAGGAGGCGGCGCCGGACCGGGAGTACAGAGGGGTGAGGTGTGATGCAGTTTCAACCGAGACACATGAAAGACTGGATGGATCCGCAGTGAGGCCGGGAGTTGGAGCCTCACTGCGGTGGGACTGAGGACCTTGAGGATCCGGAAGGGCCCTATGTAGCGGTCCTTTAATTTGGGGGAAGCCACCTGGAGAGGTATGACCCGTGTGGATAGCCATACCTCCTGCCCGGGCTGATATGCGGGAGCCGGGGACCGTCGACGGTCTGCATGGGCTTTTGCCCTCGTCCGGGCCCTCAACAAGGCCGAACGGGCGGTGCGCCACACCCGACGGCATCTCCGCAGGTGGGCCTGGACCGAGGGCACACCGACCTCTCCCTCCACCACAGGAAACAAAGGGGGCTGGTACCCCAGACACACCTCGAACGGGGAGAGGCCGGTGGCAGAGGACACTTGGCTGTTATGCGCGTACTCGATCCAGGCCAGGTGTTCACTCCAAGCCGTCGGGTGTGCGGATGTAGTACATCGCAGAGCCTGCTCCAGCTCTTGATTGGCCCGTTCAGCCTGTCCGTTAGTCTGAGGGTGATACCCAGACGAGAGGCTCACGGTGGCCCCCAGTTCCCGGCAGAAACTTCTCGAAACCTGCGAGGAAAACTGGGGACCGCGATCCGAGACGATGTCTGTTGGTATCCCATGCAGACGGACGACATGGTGGACCAGGAGATCCGCTGTCTCCTGGGCCGACGGGAGTTTCGGGAGGGCCACGAAGTGGGCCGCCTTGGAGAACCGGTCGACTATCGTGAGGATGGTGGTGTGCCCCCGGGACGGCGGGAGGCCCGTGACGAAATCCAGACCAATGTGAGACCAGGGGCGATGAGGCACAGGAAGCGGCTGAAGGAGTCCCTGTGCCTTTTGGTGGTCCGCCTTGCCCCTGGCGCAGGTGGTGCAAGCCTGGATGTAAGCCCGGACGTCAGCCTCCAGAGACGCCCACCAGAGGCGCTGCCGGACCACTGCCACGGTCCTACGCACCCCTGGGTGGCAGGAGAGCTTGGACCCGTGACAGAAGTCCAGGACGGCAGCCCTGGCTTCTGGTGGGACGTATAGTCTATTCTTCGGCCCTGTTCCGGGATCCGGGCTCCGTGCCAGGGCCTCCCGGACGGTCTTCTCCACGTCCCAGGTAAGGGTAGCCACGATAGTGGACTCCGGTACGATGGGTTCCGGTGGATCCGACAGCTCGGTCTTGACTTCATGTTCATGCACCCGGGACAAGGCATCCGACCTCTGGTTTTTGGTCCCGGGGCGGTAGGTGATCCGGAAGTCAAAATGGCCGAAGAATAGTGACCAGCGGGCTTGCCTGGGGTTCAGTTGCTTGGCGGTCCTGATATACTCCAGGTTCCGGTGGTCAGTAAAAACCGTGAAAGGCACCGACGCCCCCTCCAGCAGGTGTCTCCATTCCTCAAGAGCCTCTTTCACCGCAAGGAGCTCTCGATTGCCCACGTCATAGTTCCGCTCTGCTGGGGTCAACCTGCGGGAGAAATAGGCACACGGGTGAAGAACCTTATCGGTCTCTCCGCTCTGGGATAGCACGGCTCCTATCTCTGAGTCAGAGGCGTCCACTTCGACCACAAACTGGCGGCTAAGGTCGGGCTGCACCAGCACTGGTGCAGTCGAGAACCGTCGTTTCAACTCCTTGAATGCGGCTTCGCACCGATCCGACCAGGTGAAGGGGACTTCAGGAGAGGTCAGGGCTGTCAGGGGGCTAACTACCTGGCTATAGCCCTTTATGAACCTCCTGTAGAAATTTGCAAAGCCGAGGAACTGTTGCAGCTTCCTCCGGCTTGTAGGTTGGGGCCAATCTCTCACCGCAGCAACCTTGGCCGGATCAGGGGTGACGGAGTTAGAGGAGATGATAAACCCCAGGAAGGACAAAGAAGTGCGGTGAAACTCACACTTCTCGCCCTTCATAAACAGCCGGTTCTCCAACAACCGCTGCAGGACCTGACGTACATGCTGGACATGAGTCTCAGGGTCCGGGGAAAAGATGAGAATATCGTCCAGATATACGAAGACGAATCGGTGCAGGAAGTCCCGCAAGACATCGTTTACCAAAGCCTGGAACGTTGCGGGGGCGTTAGTGAGGCCGAACGGCATGACCAGGTACTCAAAGTGACCTAACGGGGTGTTAAATGCCGTCTTCCATTCGTCTCCCTTCCGGACCCGAACCAGGTGATACGCATTCCGAAGATCCAATTTTGTAAAGATTTTGGCTCCATGCAGGGGGGTGAACACGGAATCCAACAAGGGCAACGGGTATCGATTGCGAACCGCAATCTCATTCAGCCCCTGGTAATCGATGCATGGACGGAGTCCGCCATCTTTCTTGCCCACAAAAAAGAAACCTGCACCCATCGGGGAGGTGGAATTTCGGATCAACCCGGCAGCTAATGAGTCCCGGATGTAGGTCTCCATTGATTCGCGTTCAGGTCGTGAGAGGTTGTACAGCCTGCTGGACGGGAACTCCACGCCTGGTATCAAATCAATGGCACAATCGTACGGACGGTGCGGAGGAAGGGTGAGTGCCAGATCCTTGCTGAAGACGTCAGCAAGATCGCGGTACTCAACCGGCACCGCTGTCAGATTGGGAGGGACTTTGACCTCCTCCTTAGCCTGTAAACCGGGAGGAACCGAGGATCCTAAACACACCCGATGGCAGGTTAAGCTCCACTGAACCACCACCCCAGACGGCCAATCAATCCGGGGATTGTGCTTCAACATCCAAGGGAAGCCCAAAATCACGCGGGAGGTAGAAGGAGTCACAAAAAACTCGATCTCCTCCCGATGATTCCCAGACACTACCAGAGTTACTGGTTGTGTCTTGTGTGTGATTAAAGGGAGAAGGGTGCCATCTAGTGCCCGCACCTGCAATGGTGAAGGAAGCGCCACCAGAGGGAGCCCTGCTTCCCTAGCCCATCTGCTATCCAGCAGATTCCCTTCTGACCCCGTGTCCACCAGTGCTGGGGCTTGAAGGGTTAAATCCCCACTCAGGATTGTAACTGGGAGTCGTGTGGCAATACGTGTGTGTCCCACGTGCATGTTATGACCCCCCTTTAGCCCAGTCTCTAAAGGCGAGTGTTGTCGTTTTGGCCATTTGGGGCAGTTTCTCTGTATATGCTCCTCTGAGCTGCAGAAAAAGCACTCCCCGTGGACCAGCCTCCTCATTCTGTCATTTGATCTTATATTGGCCCTGCGCGTTTCCCTAGCAACACCAGCAGGGGGTGCTGTTGCCCCACGGAGCGCTGCGGCTGTGGAGCGTGGGGAGGGCGGAACCTTTTCAGACCCGGAAGGGAGAGGGACGGCGCGTGCCCGGCCACGTCCTTCGTCTCGCTCCCGACGGCGTTCCTCTAACCGATTGTCTAACCGTATAACGAGATCAATAAGTCCATCCAAATCCCGCGGTTCGAGCTTGGCCACCAGGTGCTCCTTCAGGACCGACGACAGTCCGTTTATGAAGGCGGCGCGGAGCGCAGCGTTATTCCAGCCGGACCTCGCAGCCACAATGCGGAAGTCGACTGCATAAGCGGCTGCGCGCCGGTGTCCCTGTCTCATTGACAGCAGCACAGTTGAAGCGGTCTCTCCCCTGTTAGGGTGGTCAAACACGGTTTTGAACTCCCTCACAAACCCAGTGTACGTATGAAGGAGCCGTGAATTTTGCTCCCAAAGCGCCGTAGCCCAAGCGCGTGCCTCTCCTCGAAGCAGATTAATTACATAAGCTACTTTACTAGCATCAGACGCGTACATGACAGGACGTTGTGCAAAGACGAGCGAACACTGCATGAGAAAGTCCGCGCACGTCTCCACACAACCTCCGTACGGCTCTGGGGGGCTTATGTATGCTTCGGGGGATGGTGGGAGGGGTTGTTGAACGACCAGTGGAACATTTATATCCTGCACAGGGTCGGCAGGAGGAGGAGCTGCAGCAGCGCCCTGAGCGCTCGCTGCCACCTGTGCGGAGAGAGCCTCCACCCTGCGGTTCAGGAGGATGTTTTGCTCGGTCATCTGATCCAACCGAGCCGTAAAGGCGGTGAGGATGTGCTGCAACTCACCAATCACGCCTCCTGCAGACGCCTGTGCACCCTGCTCTCCCATTGGCCGTTCAATGGCTGGGTGACGCCCCTCGGAGTCCATGACGCTGGCCGAGATATCCTGTTGGGAAGGTGTAGTGACACGGACCCACAACAGGGGGCGCAAATGAACGGACAATAGAGGAAGTTAAATGTGAACACTTTACTGTTGTGAATGTCACAACCACACACAGCAGATTATAGAATAAATACAAGTCAATGAATGAAGGTGTCGTGTGGGCAGGCTCGACGATAGGAGACGTCCGTCTGGCGATGAACCGGAACCACACGATTTCCACCGCCACCAAACCCGAAGGATACTGGAGCCAGGTGGCCACCGTCTCAGCGTGTCGGATCTGGTACTGCTGGCGGAGAACAAAGAGTCAAGTGTGGGTGTGTATACACCCCGTAACAATAACGGTGGGAATTCCAGCTCCACCTCTAACACACACTCGTGCAGCGTCTGAGTACCACTTAACTGGTGGGAAGTAGAACGAAACAGTCGCGACCCACGCCGGTCCTCTGGGTAGACAGCTGCAACACAATAGCTCTTGGAATCAATCAATATAGTACGCAGGCAGAGAAAGTTACCTCTCAAAGAAGTACGATATCTCGGCGACGTGGTGGAGGTGTCATCCTGCTTTTATCCGAGGAGAAGTGCAGATGATCGGTGACAGCTGTCATAGTTGATGAGTGACAGCTGTCACCTCGGCTGTTCCTGTAAGGCGGCAGCGCCCCCTCGTGCCTGAAGCCCGCACTTCAGGCAGGGCGCCCTCTGGTGGTGGGCCAGCAGTACCTCCTCTTCTGGCGGCCCACACAACAATTAGTGAAGGTTACAAATGATCTTCTTATGGCCTCAGACAGTGGACTCATCTCTGTGCTCGTCCTGTTACACCTCAGTGCAGCTTTTGATACTTTTGACCATAAAATTTTATTACAGAGATTAGAGCATGCCACAGGTATTAAAGGCACTGCGCTGCAGTGGTTTGAATCATATTTATCTAACAGATTACAATTTGTTCATGTAAATGGGGAGTCTTCTTCACAGACTAAGGTTAATCATGGAGTTCCACAAGGTTCTGTGCTAGGACCAATTTTATTCACTTTATACATGCTTCCCTTAGGCAGTATTATTACAAAGCATTGCTTAAATTTTCATTGTTACGCAGATGATACCCAGCTTTATCTATCCATGAAGCCAGAGGACACACACCTATTAGTTAAACTGCAGGAATGTCTTTCAGACATAAAGACATGGATGACCGCTAATTTCCTGCTTTTAAATTCAGATAAAACTGAAGTTATTGTACTTGGCCCCACAAATCTTAAAAACATGGTGTCTAACCAGTTCCTTACTCTGGATGGCATTACCCTGACCTCTAGTAATACTGTGAGAAATCTTGAAGTCAATTTTGATCATGATATGTCCTTCAATGCGCATATTAAGCAAATATGTAGGACTGCTGTTTTGCATTTGCGCAATATCTCTAAAATTAGAAAGGTCTTGTCTCAGAGTGATGCTGAAAAGCTAATTCATGCATTTATTTCTTCTAGGCTGGACTACTGTAATTCATTATCATCAGGTTGTCCTAAAAGTTCCCTGAAAAGCCTTCAGTTAATTCAAAATGCTGCAGCTAGAGTACTGACAGGGACTAGAAGGAGAGAGCATATTTCACCCATATTGGCTTCTCTTCATTGGCTCTCTGTTAATTCCAGAATAGAATTTAAAATTCTTCTTCTTACTTATAAGGTTTTGAATAATCAGGTCCCATCTTATCTTAGGGAGCTCATAGTACCATATCACACCAATAGAGCGCTTCGCTCTCAGACTGCAGGCTGAAGCTAAAGCTTATAGTTAGGGCTGGATCAGGTGACCCTGAACCATCCCTTAGTTATGCTGCTATAGACTTAGACTGCTGGGGGGTTCCCATGATGCACTGAGTGTTCCTTTCTCTTTTTGCTCTGTATGCACCACTCTGCATTTAATCATTAGTGATTGATCTCTGCTCTCTTCCACAGCATGTCTTTTTCCTGGTTTTCTCCCCTCAGCCCCAAACAGTCCCAGCAGAAGACTGCCCCTCCCTGAGCCTGGTTCTGCTGGAGGTTTCTTCCTGTTAAAAGGGAGTTTTCCTTCCAACTGTCGCCAAGTGCTTGCTCATAGGGGGTCGTTTTGACCGTTGGGGTTTTTCTGTAATTATTGTATGGCTTTTGCCTTACAATATAAAGCGCCTTGGGGCAACTGTTTGTTGTGATTTGGCGCTATATAAATAAATTGATTTGATTTAAATCCTTCTCGCTTTCTCTAAACGTTTCTATCAGCACTCTCAGAGCAAACATTGCATCGTAGTGCTCTTTTTTGGTATGAAACCATATCGCTGCTCACAGATTTTCACCTCCTTTCTAAGCATAGCTTCTACCGCTATTTCACATAACTTCATGCCTCTGTAGTTCCTGCAGCTCTCCACATCGCCCTTGTTCTTAAAAATCAGAAACTCCTCCACTCCTCAGGCATCCTTTCAAATTCCAAAATATTATTACACAATCTGGTTAGAAACTCCACTGCCATCTCTTCTAAATATTTCTACAACCCCTGGCAAAAATTATGGAATCACCGGTCTCGGAGGATGTTCATTTAGTTGTTTAATTTTGTAGAAAAAAAGCAGATCACAGACATGACACAAAACAAAAGTCATTTCAAATGGCAACTTTCTGGCTTTAAGAAACACTATAAGAAATCAGTAAAAAAAATTGTGGCAGTCAGTAACGGTTACTTTTTAGACCAAGCAAAGGGAAAAAAATATGGAATCACTCAATTCTGAGGAAAGAATTATGTAATCATGAAAAACAAAAGAACGCTCCAACACATCACTAGTATTTTGTTGCACCACCTCTGGCTTTTATAACAGCTTGCAGTCTCTGAGGCATGGACTTAATGAGTGACAAACAGTACTCTTCATCAATCTGGCTCCAACTTTCTCTGATTGCTGTTGCCAGATCAGCTTTGCAGGTTGGAGCCTTGTCATGGACCGTTTTCTTCAACTTCCACCAAAGATTTTCAATTGGATTAAGATCCGGACTATTTGCAGGCCATGACATTGACCCTATGTGTCTTTTTGCAAGGAATGTTTTCACAGTTTTCGCTCTATGGCAAGATGCATTATCATCTTGAAAAATGATTTCATCATCCCCAAACATCCTTTCAATTGATGGGATAAGAAAAGTGTCCAAAATATCAACGGAAACTTGTGCATTTATTGATGATGTAATGACAGCCATCTCCCCAGTGCCTTTACCTGACATGCAGCCCCATATCATCAATGACTGTGGAAATTTACATGTTCTCTTCAGGCAGTCATCTTTATACATCTCATTGGAATGGCACCAAACAAAAGTTCCAGCGTCATCACCTTGCCCAATGCAGATTCAAGATTCATCACTGAATATGACTTTCATCCAGTCATCCACAGTCCACGATTGCTTTTCCTTAGCCCATTGTAACCTTGTTTTTTTTTTCTGTTTAGGTGTTAATGATGGCTTTTGTTTAGCTTTTCTGTATGTAAATCCCATTTCCTTTAGGCGGTTTCTTACAGTTTGGTCACAGACGTTGACTCCAGTTTCCTCCCATTCGTTCCTCATTTGTTTTGTTGTGCATTTTTGAGACATATTGCTTTAAGTTTTCTGTCTTGACGCTTTGATGTCTTCCTTGGTCTACCAGTATGTTTGCCTTTAACAACCTTCCCATGTTGTTTGTATTTGGTCCAGAGTTTAGACACAGCTGACTGTGAACAACCAACATCTTTTGCAACATTGCGTGATGATTTACCCTCTTTTAAGAGTTTGATAATCCTCTCCTTTGTTTCAATTGACATCTCTCGTGTTGGAGCCATGATTCATGTCAGTCCACTTGGTGCAACAGCTCTCCAAGGTGTGATCACTCCTTTTTAGATGCAGACTAACGAGCAGATCTGATTTGATGCAGGTGTTAGTTTTGGGGATGAAAATTTACAGGGTGATTCCATAATTTATTCCTCAGAATTGAGTGAGTCCATATTTTTTTCCCTCTGCTTGGTCTAAAAAAGTAAACGTTACTGACTGCCACAATTTTTTTTTCTTGATTTCTTATAGTGTTTCTTAAAGCCAGAAAGTTGCCATTTGAAATGACTTTAGTTTTGTGTCATGTCTGTGATCTGCTTTTTTCTACAAAATTAAACAACTGAATGAACATCCTCTGAGGCTGGTGATTCCATAATTATTGCCAGGGGTTGTATGCCTCCACTGGTATGTCATCTGGACCAACTGCCTTTCCACTCTTTATAGCTATCATCACTTCATCCTTACTAATCCTTAGCACTTCTTGATATGCTCTCCACATCATCCAGCCTTCTCTCTCTCTCTCATTTTCTTCATTAAATAACTCCTCAAAATATTCCCTCCATCTTGTCAACACACTCTCCTCAATTGTCAACACAATAACATCTGCATCACCCTAACCTGCTACACATCATTTCCACCTTGTTTCCTTTGTCTGCCCAATCTGTATAAGCCCTTTTCTACTTTCTTAGGGCTTAACTTCATGTACAGCTTGCCATTTACCTCTTCTTTAGCCTTTGCCACTTCTCTTTTCACCTTACGTCATGTCTCCTTGAACTTATGTGTACTTTCATCTCTCTGACTATCCCAGTTCTTTTTCATCAACTTTTCACTTTACACTTTCCTGAACGTCTTTGTTCCACCAACTCTCACCACCTTCCTTCCACTGTCCAGATGTCACACCCAGTATCATCCTAGCAGTCTCCCTCACCACAACTTCAGTCCTTTTCCAATTGTTTAAAATCCCTTCACCTCCAACCAGTGCCCGTCTCACCTGCTCCATGAATTTCATACAACAGTCTCCCTCCTTCTGCTTCAACAATCTGATGCTTTGTTGAGCTCTCGCTCTCTTCCTCACTTCTAAAGTCATCCTACAAAGCACCATCTAATTCGGTCTAGCTATGCTCTCCCTTTTCACTACCTTACAGTCTCCCATTTCTTTTAGGCTGCATCTCCAACAAAGAATGTAGTCAGACAGTGCACCTCCCTCCATTCTTATACATCACCCTGTGCTCCTACATTAAGAAAAGGGCCATTTCCATCCTTTATGGAAAATCTACTATCATCTGCCCTTCCACAGTATGGGAGTGGCACACAAAGCGGAATAGATCTGGCACTTAACAGGCGAGGTATTTGTATGGGGGGGTGGCTGTTCTGATGAATTTGGACTCTCTTTGATGCTACAAAATAGGCTGAAACAGACCTTTAAAGCAATGAGCATCGACCCTGAGGTCTGGGAGACAACAGCAAGGCAACGGGCCGAGGGGGGGAACACCATCCGAACAGGGACGTAACTCTGAGGCCGCACATGGAACCTAAGCATTAATGAACTAAAAAGAAAGAAGACTGTTCAACCTCAATCACCACAGAGCATCAATGCGATAAATGCCCCCGAACCATCAAAGCAATCAGGCTCATAAGCCACCAGTGAGCCCACCACCAAAAAACATGAACTGGAAGGACACGATATACTCTGTTACCAGTAACCAGCAACAACGATAAATTTTCTGACATTTATTTCTTCATCAATGCCAGACTGTGTGGACTTCAACTCCTTCAGACTTGTCCGAATGTCCTGATGGCTTCCCTCAGTACTCACCTTCCTGCATGGTCACTCAGTTTTTTAGAACTCCCTTGTCCAGACAGGTTTATCATACAATATCGCACTGTAATAACTGGCATAAATTAAGTCCAAGACATATTCACTTACTTGGCTTGGAACTGTTCCTGTGACCGTCCTTTGACTTGTCTAAACAGGAAGGCTGTAAAAGTGACTATGTAATGTAAATTATTTAGTCTGTCACAAACGGTCAAACCCATTTTATGTTTCATTTAATAACTTTTGATAGTTTATTAAATATTCTTATTAGCTAACACTCATTTATCTGCATTCAGACTCAGATTCTGACAGTTAAATTGTAACTGAAACAAATCATGAGTTAAGATTCATGCCTCTAACACAAGACAGGAAAAAGAAAGCGTGTAATAAAAGAACAGTGTGATGACACTTATGTCCATCCTGTGTATATGCTGATGTACAGAAATGCATGTGTACCTGGCCACTTCAATGAAAACCAGGTACTCGCTGACAGAGATGGGAACATCACAAGCCTGGTCCACGGGAATTTTTTTCAAGTCCACCAACAGTGAGTCTCCGTCTTGACCGTACAGTAACATCTGTACCGCAGCAGAACCAACCATACGGCCAAATTCAACTTGTGCCTCTGGACTCCAGCCCTTTGTCTGAAAAAACACACACACACACACACACACACACACACACACACACACACACACACACACACACACACACACACACACACACACACACACACACACACACACACACACACACCTTAAAAAACCCAAACACCTATGTTAACTATATTTAAACTTTTTAACTGATATTTCAACTTAATGCAGTGTAAACTGTTATGGTTTACCCATGTCTGAACAAACCCAATTTGCAGACAGCAACAAGATGGGAGGTAAGTTGCAAAACCCAAGGTGATTTAATGATCCAAGTGGCATGGAAGGACCGTTGGTAAAAGATTCAAAACCAAAGACGACAAGGGGATCCAATCACGGAGTATAAAAGGAATGAACAAAACTCAAAAACTAAACAGAGGTAACAATCAATTCTCTAGGTACTTACAAACAAAGGAGAGACCAACGTGACCAATGTGAAGAAAACAGCAAATGAACAAAGCTACTTAAGTACCAAACCAAGTAATAAACAACAGGTGTGTGACTGGCCAAAAAGTCAAGACAAGTTAAAGGAACACAAGCTGACTAAAAACTAAACAAGCATCAGAAGATGAGTGGAAACAAAATATAACCATAATCAAACATACCCTAAAGCCCGTTTCACACCTGCCCTGTGTAGAATTGCACTGTGGTGCGTACTTAGCGTGCAGCAATGGCTGCGTAAGTTGTGCGCAGGGAGGAGAAGCTTGGCTCCATGATGCTGTTTTTACAGACTGGCTGAACACACAGATGGATTTGACACATTGAAAAGAGTCAGAATACATTATTTCCAGGAGTTAATAGACTTTATTTAACGTGCCACAATCATGAGAGAACTTGAGGATGTGAAAGCGGAGGTGAAAGCAGAGCTGTCAATCGTGCGCACAATCCGACCGTGAGGAGTAAGTGGACGTGGACATGTCCTCTCGCTGGCAATCCGGCCATGACCAGGAGTTAATGGACTTTATTTAATATGCCACAATCGTGAGAGAACTTGAGTTGAAAGCAGAGCTACAGTCAGTGATTGCGTGCACAATTTGTCCATGAGGAGTTACAGTGGACTTGGACACCTCCTCTTGCTGACGATCCGTCCGTCGTGAGGAGTTATAATGTGATTCTTCTGTGGTTTTGAAGCTTCAGTGTCAGCAAAATTCGGCGGGATGAATAAAATCTAGCAATGCAGGTATGTACTGATTAAAAAACCTGAAAGGATTTTTCACTCTGGCGTAGGGTTGTGTACAACTGTGGAGGAATGGTGTACAGTAGTGCAGTGTTGTGTAGACTTGCATACACTAGGGGAGTGCTGTGGAGACCTGCATGGAACACTGAGTCCAGTGCTCTACGTCACAAGTTCGCAAAACTAAATAAATAAAATAAAACAAATGTTTAATTTTTTGCATCCATTTCACAGACCCCTTTGCGTCTCTCAGCATACTGCCACGTAGGGCTGCATAAACTCAGCGTGGTCCGTATGCCGCATTACGGAACTCTACGCTGGCCCGGTGTGAAAGGGGCTTAAGAAGAAGAAAAACCACAAAACAAAAATACAGAGCCCATACAATAAGAAGCAAAAATCAACATAGACCTCAAAAGTGAACAAGAACAACAGTGGGAAAAACTGACATGAAGACTAATCGAGAGTTACGAATGTAACTACGGTTCTATGAATTCCGGATGACTGCCAGAGGGCGGTGCTTTAGCACCTGGATAACTACATGTGCGCAGCACAGAGGTCGATAATATATACCAACAAAGTCACACCACTGAATGTGACCTGGGTGACGTCACTGGTTGTCTTTATATACCAGACGCACCCAGTGCTCGCTTCTTTTCGGAATGAACTCGCAAGACTCTGAGTGACAAGCAACTCTGGCGGTCATCCGGAATTCATAAAACCGTAGTTACATTCGTAACTCTCATTCTATTTCATTCCTTCTGACCGCCAGAGGGCGGTGCTTTAGTACCTGGATGACTTAATACCAACAAGGTCACGAAGAGTCACACTCACCTCGCATCAGCAGTGGGGAGTGGAGACAGAACACCGCCGAAGTCACCGCAGGAGGAGCGGCCACATTCAGTCTGTAATAGCGGGCGAAGGTACAGGACGAAGCCCACGTAGCAGCAGCACAAATATCACTCAAAGGGACACCTCTCAGTGCAGGCCAGGAGGTGGACACCCCTCTGGTGGAATGGCACGTAACCTTAGGAGGCTGAAGACCTGTATACTTGTAAAATGGCATCCACGACCCAATGCGAGAGTCGCTGCTTTGAGACAGCACAGCCTCTTTTGTGATCACCGTAACACACAAACAGGGCATCCCTTTTCCGGATCCCGGCAGTCGCACTAATGTACTGCTTCAACATTCGGACAGGACACAGGGAACCTGAAACAGATAATTCTGGATCAGAATGCGGGACATACACAGCCAAGGAAACTGGCTGGTTAACATGAAAAGTTGAAATTCTCTTGGGTAAAAAGGACGGATTAGGCCACAGCGTAACCCCAGATCCGTCAGAATTCCATCGCAAACAGTCCCAAGCGACTGATAGGGCATGGAGCTCTCCCACCCGCTTAGCCGAAGACAGTGCAAGTAGAAAGGCAGTCTTCACTGACACCCATTTAAGGTCAGCACTTTCAACTGGTTCAAAAGGGGATAAGCTTGAACCTTCCAGGACTAGAGGAAGGTACCATGAAGGTACACGTGCAAGCCTTGGAGGCCACAAACGTAGAGCACCTTTCAAAAAACGACACACTAAGAGGTGTGAACCCACTGACCGGACATCAACGTAGACGTGCCGGGCAGAGATTGCAGCAACATAAACCTTCAAGGTAGCGACAGAAAGTCCTTTCTCCAGCAGTTCTTGTAAATATTTGAGGAGAATAGGCACAGGGCAATGCTCCAGGTCTAACTTTTGTTTCTCACACCACCGTGCAAACAGCTTCCATCTGTTGTCATACAAAGCCCTGGTAGAAGCAGCACATGAATTAAGGATAGTCTGAACAACAGCCTGGTCACAAGAACTTAACAAGGAGTCTGGCCCCTCAACGGCCACACATACAGTTGAAGGCGTTCTGGGTGAGGGTGCCAAATCCTCCCCTGTAGCTGTGACAACAAATCCTTCCTCTCCGGGAGAGCCCAAGGTTCTCCCTCGAAGTGTTTGTAAATCATGGGAAACCAAATCCTCCCATGCCAGAATGGAGCAACCAGCAGCACCCTGTGGCTGCTCTGATCTATCCTGTGCAGTGTCAACATCAGCAGCGGGAGAGGAGGGAAGGCATAAAGGAGGCAATCCGGCCACGGGTGAGCCAATGCATCCTGCCCCAGCGGGCTGTCTGGTTCCAAGAGGGAGTACCATCGTGGGGAATGTGTCGAGGTGCTTGAAGCAAAAAGGTCCACTTCCGCTGCACCATATTTCTGCCAGGTCATTTGGATCACAATTGGGTTCAGTCTCCACTCTCCCGGTGGTGGTTTCTGTCTGGAGAGTAAATCCGCTGCGCTGTTCTGTACACCGGGCAGATGAACTGCTCTGACACTCTGAAGGCGAGGCAACGCCCATAAGAGAAGCTTCCGAGCTTCTGCCAATGAGTGATTGGACCTGGTGCCCCCCTGATGGTTTATGTGATAGACTGTTGACGTGTTGTCCGACCGGACAAGAACATGTCTTCCTCTCAGGGCTGGGAGGAAATGCTTGAGAGCCAGTCGCACAGCGCGAAGCTCCAGCACGTTTATGTATTGAAGTCTCTCCTGGGGACTCCAGACACCCCTCACCATCCTGTGATTCCACACGGCCCCCCAACGTTGATGCATCTGTAACAACCACTTCTCAGCGAGAAGGAACAGAGCCTAGAGGGACACCCTTGCAGATGAAGTCCACGTTCCCCCAGGGTTTGAGGTGCAGAAGACACTGGTTGGAGAGTCGTACAAGCCTGTGCTGATGCAACTTCGAGTTGAGGCCTAGGTTGTTGATCCAAATCTGTAGGGGACGTAAGAACAGAAGTCCCAAAGGTACCACTAGCGACATTGCAGTCAATTTGCCCATCAACCGGAGCAGCAAACCAAAAGGCAGCATCACAGCCCGAATTACATCGTCCACTCTCTGTGGGGATGGCGATGCAGTCATAGTCAGGGAGTTGATGGCAATGCCGATGAAGGTCGTTTGTTGACTGGGAACAAGAGAACTCTTTGCAAAGTTCACTGTGAGTCCTAAATGAGAGACATGGTTCAGTAGAAGAGCTGTGTCGTGAGCCTGAGTCGGAGCGCAGACAAGCCAATCGTCTAAGTAGGGTAGGATTCTTAATCCAAGAGCTTGCAGTGGGGCTAGTGCTGCAGCCATACATCTGGTAAATGTACGAGGGGCAAGAGAGAGGCCGAAAAGAAGCACCCTGAACTGGTATGCCTGACCTTCGAAAGCAAAGCGGAGAAACTGCCTGTGATGAGGCGCCACTGGCACATGGAAATAGGTGTCTTTTAAGTCGACACTTGTGAACCAGTCTCCTGGTGTGATAGTTTGAAGGACGTCTACTGTGCGGAGCATGTGAAACTGCAGCACTTTGATATAACGATTCAGACGTCGGAGATCGAGGATAGGACGAAAGCCGCCATACTTCTTTGGAACAAGGAAGTAAATTGAATAGAACCCCCTGAGCTGGTCTGATCTGTGAACTGGCTCTATGGCCCCCTTCTCCAGGAGTTCCAAAATCTCCCGTTGTAGGGCAGCAGACTGCACCGAGTTGGAAACAACAGTCATCCTCACCCCATTGAACTTTGGAGGACGACATCCGTACTGAATTCTGTAACCTTAGAACAAGGTTGAAATGACCCATGGGTCTTGAACTTGAGCCTCCCAGTGGCTGAGTTGATTTCGTGAAAAACGGCTGAGGGCCAAACATTGGCAGTCAGACCCGACCACCTCTGCCACGCATCCCTGAGGACCTCTGGGCGCGATTACTGGAAGCTCTGCGAAACCGTTCAGTTCTCGGGGGTCTGCCGGTAGGCTCACGAAAGGCAGGCTGCTGGGAGAGCTGGCCCTCAACTGCAAAAGCACGTGCAGCTCTGGGAGTCAGCAGAAACCTGGATGTAGAGTGAAAAGCTGTAGCACGTCTGACTGGCTGAGGTCTGGAAGACAGGTGTAGGTCAAACTGTTGCCGAGATTTACTAGCCTCGACAGCACGCTCTAAAGTTTGTTGAGCCGCAGGTCCAAATACTTGGCCTGGAAGAACCGGCAGCGAGCGGAGTGTGCCTCTGCAGGATTCGGAAAGGGGGGACTGCGCAAGCCACACCTGACGTCTAGTGATGGTAAGGGTTGACATCAGTCTGCCAAGCTCTCTGGACATATAAGCAAAGGTTTGGAGTGAGGCATCACTAAGACTTTGCGTAGCATCATCAACCTCTGCCTCCCTCAAAGACTTTGAGAGGGCAAGGGCTAAATGGGACAGTGAGTTGCCTAGGCGACCGATGCGAGCAGCTATGTCATAGCTTTTGGTGAGGAGGTCATCAGTGACCCTACACTGAGGGCGTGGGCAGCGGGCATCCGGCCGAGCAGCATCAGCTGGAGCCACAACCAGGTTCGCAATAATGCTGTCAACGGCGAGCATACTGTTCAGACCATACTGCGCTGAATCACACATAGAGCTAAGGGCTCTGCAGTCCTGTGATAGATGGGTCAATGATTTGGGGTCCGCCCAACATCGGTGGAGCTCCTCGATATATGGTTGTGAAACTGGAACGTTGAACTCAGGCTTCTGAGTGACTTTGAAAAAGGCACTTGAAGCGGTGGTTTCCGCAGGGGGATTGTCGACCCCAAGCCTGGATAAAGCCAACTGAACAGCTTGCTTGACAAAGGATAGTCCAGGTTCGGTTTGCGGCATGGACTCTGCCTCGGAGGTATGAGAGCCCACTAATGAATGGCTTGGAGAAAGACTCCTCTCATCCTCCACACAGTTTATATCACTTGTCATGTACAAGGAATCAGTTGCAGCAATAGACACGACATCGTCCTCCTGCTGGGTAACTACACTGGTCTGATCAGCCTCATTAGGGACAGCAGGAACTGTCACTGTATCCTTAGGATATAGATTAAGAAGCAAGGACATAATCTGATCAAACTCAGGAGTCACCGTTTCGACCTTTTCAGCCAAAGCATGGTCATGAGTAACCTTCTTAGCAGAAGGGGCTCCTGCATGTGGGCGTTTACGGCGCTTTGGCCTCCAGCCCCAGGAAGGAACCAAAGTCGCACTAGATATTCCACTTTCCAATACTGCAAGTCTAGCAGATCTCTCTGCCAGTGGCATGCTGGCACAATTAAGGCAGGCATCGCCAGTCAGGGCTTCCCTCAGGTGTCCGATCCCAAGACATATGTCCATCATCTGGGCTCAAGGGAGCCAAACAGGTACTACAGCCATGCAACAAAGGCCCTGTCAACACTGTGGATTGCGTGCAGATGGCTAACGCAAGCCCTGATGGTTACAAATGGAAAGACAAAGCGTGAATCACACGCAGTGTAAATAGTAACACGAGGCACGGAGCGTGAAGCACTCACAGCCACAGACTCGGCACGAGGCACGGAGCGTGAAGCACTCACAGCCGCAGACTCGGCACGAGGCACGGAGCGTGAAGCACTCACAGCCGCAGACTCGGCACGAGGCACGGAGCGTGAAGCACTCACAGCCGCAGACTCGGCACGAGGCACGGAGCGTGAAGCACTCCAGCCGCAGACTCGGCACGAGGCACGGAGCGTGAAGCACTCCAGCCGCAGACTCGGCACGAGGCACGGAGCGTGAAGCACTCCAGCCGCAGACTCGGCACGAGGCACGGAGCGTGAAGCACTCCAGCCGCAGACTCGACACGAGGCACGGAGCTTGAAACACTCACAGTGTAAAAGCTAATACATGGCCCGGAGCGTGAAACACTCACAGCCACAGTAATAACACAATGCACACAGCTGAAAAAACTCACAGCCCAAGTGCTAAGTCACTTAGAGCAGCGACGACAACACTAGCTGCTAGCGGAGCTGTTAAACTTAGCAAATGGCGGCAGTGCAGACAAAGTACTTCAAGGAGTGGAAAACACTCACGGCAAGCCCAACACAGTACACTATACTGGTTCTGATACCCACACTACCACGTAGTTAACGGGGTTAGCGACACAACTAAACAAATAGCCAGCTTTCATCGAAACAACACAGCTAATGTGCACAGAGGAAAATATCCAGCAGGGCAGATATTTTTAGATGCAGACTAACGAGCAGATCTGATTTGAAGCAGGTGTTAGTTTTGGGGATGAAAATTTACAGGGTGATTCCATAATTTATTCCTCAGAATTGAGTGAGTCCATATTTTTTCCCTCTGCTTGGTCTAAAAAAGTAACCGTTACTGACTCCCACAATTTTTTTTCCTGATTTCTTATAGTGTTTCTTAAAGCCAGAAAGTTGCCATTTGAAATAACTTTAGTTTTGTGTCATGTCTGTGATCTGCTTTTTTTCTACAAAATTAAACAACTGAATGAACATCCTCCGAGGCCGGTGATTCCATAATTATTGCCAGGCGTTGTAGATATGCAGTACAATGCATTTCTATGCAGGCCCGGTGTGAACGGGGCTTAAGGCGCCATCACATCATCATTACACCCTTAATTCTGACCCATATCAAGACATGTTTGTGAATTGGCTCAATCAAACATCAAACTACTCATGGCAATAACCCTGATTATGATGGAAATCAAATTGCTGCTGCTATTGTGATATCTTCCCCCAATGTCAAAGCCTGATGCAAATCACAGCAATCTTACCATGTCGTAGGGAACAATGTCCTTCAGGGAACATCGGATAGCCTGAGGTGCAAAGTAACTTAGAGCCTCTTTGATGTTTTTGTCAAACTTCTTCAGGTGTACATTTATGACCTTCAGTAATGACTCAGGGTTCCCATGCTCACTGGAATCAAAGACATAGGATTTATGAAGTATAACATTATTACTTCAAAGTTATTGTGCCCTAAAATAAGGGCAACACTTCAGTCAAGTGAACAAAGGTTGCACCATACACTGTCAGTCTGCTTCCCCCACAGTCACTCAGATTTACCATACAAGCCATACTGTGTGTACTTCTGAATCACTGATGAACATGAAGACCAAGGCGTAAAAAAGTATAAGTGATGACTTGTAGTAAAAAATAATGTTGACATTTAGTTTGACCGAGCAATTATGAGCTCTGAAAACTGAGTCACTGTGTATACAAATGTCTGTAATTCCTAAATATTAAGTGCCATATTTTTGTTGAATACCTTCAAGCGATCAGTTTACAGACTATTTTAAAATTACATCTCAAAAAATTTTTTTCAATATTGTGAAGTTTAAATTTTTTTCACAGTAATTTCAGAGAAAAGTAAAGTATGTTAATACACTCAACAAAAATATGAACGCAACACTTTTGGTTTTGCTCCCATTTTGTATGAGATGAACTCAAAGATCTAAAACTTTTTCCACATACACAATATCACCATTTCCCTCAAATATTGGTCTCAAACCAGTCTAAATCTGTGATAGTGAGCACTTCTCCTTTGCTGAGATAATCCATCCCACCTCACAGGTGTGCCATATCAAGATGCTGATTAGACACCATGATTAGTGCACAGGTGTGCCTTAGACTGTCCACAATAAAAGGCCACTCTGAAAGGTGCAGTTTTATCACACAGCACAATGCCACAGATGTCGCAAGATTTGAGGGAGCGTGCAGTTGGCATGCTGACAGCAGGAATGTCAACCAGAGCTGTTGCTCGTGTATTGAATGTTCATTTCTCTACCATAAGCCGTCTCCAAAGGCGTTTCAGAGAATTTGGCAGTACATCCAACCAGCCTCACAACCACAGAGCACGTGTAACCACACCAGCCCAGGACCTCCACATCCAGCATGTTCACCTCCAAGATCGTCTGAGACCAGCCACTCGGACAGCTGCTGAAACAATCGGTTTGCATAACCAAAGAATTTCTGCACAAACTGTCAGAAACCGTCTCAGGGAAGCTCATCTGCATGCTCGTCGTCCTCATCGGGGTCTCGACCTGACTCCAGTTCGTTGTCATAACCGACTTGAATGGGCAAATGCTCACATTCACTGGCGTTTGGCATGTTGGAGAGGTGTTCTCTTCACGGATGAATCCCGGTTCACACTGTCCAGGGCAGATGGCAGACAGTGTGTGGCGTCGTGTGGGTGTGTGGTTTTCTGATGTCAATGTTGTGGATCAAGTGGCCCATGGTGGCGGTGGGATTATGGTATGGGCAGGCGTCTGTTATGGATGAAGAACACAGGTGCATTTTATTGATGGCATTTTGAATGCACAGAGATACCATGAAGAGATCCTGAGGCCCATTGTTGTGCCATACATCCAAGAACATCACCTCCTGTTGCAGCAGGATAATGCACGGCCCCATGTTGCAAGGATCTGTACACAATTCTTGGAAGCTGAAAATGTCCCAGTTCTTGCATGGCCGGCATACTCACCGGACATGTCACCTATTGAGCATGTTTGGGATGCTCTGGACCGGCGTATACGACAGCGTGTACCAGTTCCTGCCAATATCCAGCAACTTCGCACAGCCATTGAAGAGGAGTGGACCAACATTCTACAGGCCATAATTGACAACCTGATCAACTCTATGCGAAGGAGATGTGTTGCACTGCATGAGGCAAATGGTGGTCACACCAGATACTGACTGGTATCCCCCCCAATAAAACTGCACCTTTCAGAGTGGCCTTTTATTGTGGGCAGTCTAAGGCACACCTGTGCACTAATCATGGTGTCTAATCAGCATCTTGGTATGGCACACCTATGAGGTGGGATGGATTATCTCAGCAAAGGAGAAGTGCTCACTATCACAGATTTAGACTGGTTTGTGAACAATATTTGAGGGAAATGGTGATATTGTGTATGTGGAAAAAGTTTTAGATCTTTGAGTTCATCTCATACAAAATGGGAGCAAAACCAAAAGTGTTGCGTTTATATTTTTGTTGAGTGTATATGCACTTTGTTTGGTTGGGGCTCTTTTTGCATGAGTTACTGAATCATTGTGGCGTGGCATGAAGGCAATCATGCTGTAGCACTGCTGAGGTGTCATGGAAGCCCAGGTGGCTTTGATAGCAGCCACCTACAAAGCTTCAACAATTAGTGTCCTCAGTTCACAAATGCTTACCAAGTGTTGCTAGAAGGAAAGGTGATGTAACGCAGTGGTAAACATACCACTCTCCCAGCTTTTTTGAAACGTGTTGCAGGCATCCACTTCAAAATGAGCAAATATTTGCATAAAAAGTTTATCAGTTTGAACGTTAGTAGAGAAGCTTGACTCTTCGACTGGACTGGGTTGCTTGACGCGAGGACGTTTCGCTTCAAATCGCAGAAGCTTCCTCAGCTAAAATTCTTGCTCTGGTAGTCTGACTTCTGTCTCGACTCTTCTTCTCTACAAGAGTCAAGGGTCAGACAGAAGTCGGACTACCAGAGCAAGAATTTTAGCTGAGGAAGCTTCTGCGATTTGAAGCGAAATGTCCTCGCGTCAAGCAACCCAATCCATTCGAAGATTCAACCTTCTCTACTATGGAAACCACCTGGACAACTGAGAGCCTTCAAGGAAAGTTTGAACATTAAATATCTTGTCTTTGTGGTGTGTTCAATTGAATATAGGTTGAACAGAATTTGCAAATCATTGTATTCTGTTTTTATTTACATTTCACACAACATCCCAACTTCATTGGAATTGGGGTTGTATTATATTAATATGAGTACATAATATAATTGTAAATATGTTAAAAATACACAAAAGAAAGTGAAAATGCATGTCCACTGTGGCCCATTTAAAATCAAATGACCAAACAGATGTAACAATAAAAGAAAGTAACAATATTCTACTAATACTAAAAATAATAATATTAACAGTGTGTAGATCAAGCGGGTAACGTGCTACTGACTCACTGTCATCCTACATACGGAGAATATCTATGCTTTCTCTGTCTTTTCCACCAGCTTGTCTGCTTAAGACACTCTCAGGCTTCTTAAAAGTCCTCCTCCCTCCTCTTACCAGTTTGGCACCTTCATCTTACCAAGGGAAAATTCTAAAAAATGTCTAAGAATTTGAGGAATTCTAAGATTTTTCTTAGAATAACATCACTAGGAGCTATTTTTAGCCTTAGGCTGCTTTGTGGATACGGCCCCGGATGGCACAAGATGCAGTGATCTCTTTTTTTCCAGTTTCTTTTATCTTTTGGATCTGTTCATGAAGATATTCATTGCCGGGTTTAAATTCAAGCCAGTGCCAATTCCATGGATTCTTGATTCCATTACCATACTTTTTCATACTGTCTTTCTCGCGTCCTCCCGTCGTCCGACATCGCTCCTTGACAAAGTTATTCTAAAAATTGATCTTTGAACATTTTGAATGCGGTAAATTTTCTATGTTGCATCTAGCACTGATTTTGTGTCAGAAGGAACGCTGTCTTTTGGCAGCCCAATTGACGGAAATCTGTCATAGCTACAGAGTACTGTCTCTAAGCACATTTGACTGCCGTAGTCCAGAATGTCTGAGGAGTGAGTGTTCTGTTGTATGTTTTGCCTTCTGGGCACATCCCTGCATACCTCTCAAAAGTGATGAATTTGATCGGGCCATAGTCAAGGAGGAAGACTCTGACACTGGCCAACTGTGTGACCGGGGAGGCTTTCACAGCTCTGATACAGCCCGACTGCAAGATCTTGATCACCCTGGCCCGATACCACAGACCCTTCTTCCACTTCACAAAGATCAATGAACCTTGGGGGAAAGACAAACATAAAGTTGAGTTTTCTATGCTGAATCATATTTAGAAGCATCGATTTTTAACTTCACTTTGTCAATACTTCATTTGGCCCACCATTTGGTCAGAAACTCCGTTAGAATTCAAGGAAAAATATGGGATTTTTCATCCTGGAGCTTATTTTTAGTTATTTATTTATTGATGAACAATCTGCAAAAATGCAAATAGACCACATGCACAAACATGACATACTGGTGTGAAGAGGCAGCAACGTACTACAGCACCAGTAACATGTTACTGCAAATCAAGACTTTTTTAGTTTCTTGAAATGCACTACAAATTCAGGGTTGCTTTGAATTTAATTTTCCAGACTGTGCTCTATGTATCATCCAATAATTTTTCAATTTCAACAAGGACAACTACAAAGTATTTGCTCTTGATCTTCAACATTTCTCTTGAATTTTTAAAAGCTTTTTTCAGATACATACATACAAAAATAAATACCAGTCTCAAGTGTGTCGCTGGAAGAGAAGAAACTATCATCTTTGCAGCAGAACTGGTTGATCTTCTGGGACAGGATCTCACCTTCCCTCTTCTCAGCCATGTAGCGCACGTAAAAATGAGTCGGATTTACAACATGAGACAGTAAAACCCACTGGCAAACTGGGAGAGAGAAGCACAAGAGACATAAGGTAGCCTGGTTCTGCTAGAGGTTTCTTCCTGTTAAAAGGAATTTTTCAACAAAAAAGGAGTTTTTCCTTCCTACTGTCGCCAAGTGCTTGCTCACAGGGGGTCGTTTTGACCGTTGGGGTTTTTCTGTAGTTGTTGTATGGCTTTTGCCTTACAATATAAAGCACCTTGGGGCAACTGTTTGTTGTGATTTGGCGCTATATAAATAAAATTGATTTGATTTGGACGATTTGTCCTTGCTTTTTGGCACTTGATTTCCGACTGATAACTGGAAGAAAAACAGACATAAAATTGGAACCTCCATCCAATTTAAGGAGTATAGCCATTTTTTTTTTCCTATATTGGCTAAGTAGATCAATGTCATTTGATTGGTGCTTTGTACACCACATATCACAGACGGAGCTTTTATGAACACTGATTCACTAAATCACACTTAATTAATTACTAACAGGGACTTAGAAGAGAGAGCCCTAATGTTTAATAGACCACATTTAACTGTTTTAGTCTGTGGTGCAGTTGAAGGTGCTATATTATTTTTTCTTTTTGAATTTTTATCCTTAAATAGATTTTTGCTGGTTATTGGTGGTCTGGGAGCAGGCACCGTCTCTACAGGGATGGGGTAATGAGGGGATGGCAGGGGGAGAGAAGCTGCAGAGAGGTGTGTAAGACTACAACTCTGCTTCCTGGTCCCAACCCTGGATAGTCACGGTTTGGAGGATTTAAGAAAATTGGCCAGATTTCTAGAAATGAGAGCTGCTCCATCCAAAGTGGGATGGATGCCGTCTCTCCTAACAAGACCAGATTTTCCCCAGAAGCTTTGCCAATTATCTATGAAGCCCACCTCATTTTTTGGACACCACTCAGACAGCCAGCAATTCAAGGAGAACAAGCGGCTAAACATGTCACTCCCGGTCCGATTGGGGAGGGGCCCAGAGAAAACTACAGAGTCCGACATTGTTTTTGCAAAGTTACACACCGATTCAATGTTAATTTTAGTGACCTCTGACTGGCGTAACCGGGTGTCATTACTGCCGACGTGAATTACAATCTTACCAAATTTACGCTTAGCCTTAGCCAGGAGTTTCAATGTCCTTCAATGTTGCCTGCTCTGGCCCCCGGAAGACAATTGACTATGGTTGCTGGTGTCGCTAACTTCACATTTCTCAAAACAGAGTCGCCAATAACCAGAGTTTGATCCTCGGCAGGTGTGTCGTCGAGTGGGGAAAAATGGTTAGAAATGTGAACGGGTTGGCGGTGTACACGGGGCTTCTGTTTAGAACTATGCTTCCTCCTCACAGTCACCCAGTTGGCCTGCTTTCCCGGCTGCTCGGGATCTGCCAGAGGGAAACTAACGGCGGCTAAGCTACCTTGGTCCGCACCGACTACAGGGGCCTGGCTAGCTGTAGAATTTTCCACGGTGCGGGCCGAGTCTCCAATTCGCCCAGCCTGGCCTCCAAAGCTACGAATAAGCTACACTTATTACAAGTACCATTACTGCTAAAGGAGGCCGAGGAATAACTAAACATTTCACACCCAGAGCAGAAAAGTGCAGGAGAGACAGGAGAAGCCGCCACGCTAAACCGGCTAAGAGCTAGTAGCTGCACTAAGCTAGCGGATTCCTAAAAACACACAAAGTGAATAATGTGTAAATAATTTAGAGGTGATTCAGCAGAGGGAGTGCTTTAGTTAAGGCACGTGAAGATTATACTGTGAAACAAATCGTTATCTAGGTAACTAGATCAATCTAACTGCGCAGATTAAACAGCTAACAGATACAGCAAAACACCGCTGTGCTCCGGAACAGGAAGTGATACAATACCGCAGTGAGAGCCAACCACCAGCAGAGTGTTATTGTACAAAACACAGTGAGAACGACTGGTCAGGTACGACGTCAACCATGCAAAGGCAATTCCAGTAATGCCAAAATGATTCTGCAGCCTGTCGAGTAGAATATGATGATCCACTGTATCAAACACAGCAGTGAGATCTAACAGCATCAGAACTGTAGTGGTGTCCCAATCCATTGCAAGTAGAAGATCATTCACTTTAGTGAGAGTTGTCTCTGTGGAATGATCTTTTCTAAAAGCAGACTGTAGTGGCTCAAAGAGATTATTCTCAGTAAGGTGGTCCACGAGCTGCCGTGAAACCACTTTTTCCAGAATTTTAGAGCAAAATTATAGATTTTATATTGGCCTATAGTTTTTCAATAGGGTCAAGATTAGATTTCTTAAGCAATGGCTTAATCACTGCAGATTTGAAACATTTAGGAACAGATCCAGAAGTTAATGAGAGATTAATAATTTCCAGCACAGTCAGCCCAAGAGTGGACCACAGGTCCTTAAACAGTTTTGTTGGTATAGGATCAAATAAGCAGGCTGTGCTTTTTGTAGACATTACGAGTTTCGTCAGCACGCCTAATGAGATACTATCAAATTCTGTAAATCTAGGTAATACCTCGGTAATGGAGCCCACCTCAACAGCAGGGTGTAGTGGCTGGGTTAAGGCATGCTGGGATATGCTCAAGCTAATGTCTGTTATTTTCTTCTTGAAGTAATCCAGGAAATCTTGTGCTGTAAAAGGAGTGCAAACTACAGGTGGTTGTCCATGAATAAGTGTTGTCACTGTGTCAAACAAAAACTCTGAGTTATGCTTGTTTTTGTTGATCAAATCAGAGTAATAGGTTCATTTCGTAGCCAGTAGTGCATGCTTATAGTCTAAGATAGCATCACGCCACGCAAGTTGGAATACTTCTAATTTTGAACTACGCCATTTCCGTTCTAGACCTCTAGCCTTATGCTTGAGGTCACTCAAGTAATCACTGAACCAAGGTGACAGTGTTTTGGGGGTGTGTGGTTTTAACAAAGGTGACGCAATCATGTCAAGTGTTGTTTTGAACACTGAGTTTAAACTATCCACAAGACTGTCTACTGATGGCGCATTTTCCAAACGTGAAGCTAAGATATCAGGCAGTCTAGCTTCAAGTTCAGTCGTAGTTGAGGAGTTGATGCATTGCCGTAGTGATAAAAGAATTGTCCCTAGTCACCAATCCTATTCATGATTTTCATGGACAGGATTTAAGGTGCAGTCAGGAACTGCAGAGTGTCCAGTATGGTGACCTCAGAATAACAATTCTGCTTTTTGTGGACTACGACTCTGCTGGCTTCAGACAGTGACCACTGATGTGCACTGGACAGGTCTGAGGCAGGGTGTGAATTGACTGGGATGAGAATCAACACCTTCAAATCTGATGGTCCTCTGCCAGAAAAGGCAGAGGACCATACCCCAAATCTCCCATTTGGGTTACGGGACAGTTATTTCCCCAATTTAAGGAGTTTACATATTACGGGGTCTTGTTCATGAGTAAGGGTAAGATGGAGCATTACACTGACAAGTTGATTGTGGTTGCATCTAAGGTCATGCAGACATTGTCCTGGAAAGTCATGCTCAAGAAAAACCTGAGCCAGAAGGAGACTCAATTTACCAGTCAAATTTACGTTGCTATCCTGTCCTATGGTCATGAAGTGTGGGTAATAGCCAAAATGGCCAACAAGATCACGGATACAAGCATTGGAAATCAGATTAATCTAACAGGTATCTGACCTTACACTCAGGGACAGGGTGAGAAGCTCAAATATCTGGGAGGGTCTCTGAGTAAAGCTGCTGTGTCTTCGCATCAAAAGGAGGAAGCTAAGGTGCTTCAGGTATCCAATGAGGACACCACCTGGTCATCTGCCTGATCCAGTCTTCTGGGCATGTTTAACTAGGACATGTGTCCTAGTTGGACTCCAGTGTGTCTTGGGTAGACCCAGGACACACTGGAAATTCTATGTCCCAGCTGGTTTGGGGACACCTCGGGATTTGCCAGAAAGAAATAGAGGACTTGGCTAAGGATAAGGAAGTGTGTGATGTACTGCTTGGTTTACTGCCACTGCAATCCAGACTGAGATAAATAGTAAATAATGAATGAGGGGAAAAA